>NW_005054367.1:2233305-2241692 GCF_000277835.1 Geospiza fortis
TGCTCATGGATATCTCCATGGGAATTTAGGAAACATTAAGAAATGTGCAGAATTAGCCACAGCTGAGCCAGAGAGCCAAGGGGATGGGCTGTCCTTTGAGGACACTCTGGGACCCAGGAGCAGGTCCTGGCAAATGAAATGGGTCACTTTTTAGGACAGCAGTGTGTGTCAGCACCTCCCACCTTGCAGGGCATGGCTTTCATTTTGGAGATGTAACTGGCCCCACTGCTGCTAAATCCTCCCATTTCTTTAATGAAATGTGGGGGTTTGTCCCACTTCTGAGTCATGGGGCTTCTCCAAGAGAAATCTGTGAAAGCCACAAGCCCAGCCATGTGCTGTGAAGGCAGTAGATTTCACACTGTGCAAAATTACTGGTAGAAATCTTTTTGGAGCTTTTTTGAAATTTTGGAGCTCTTCTGAAAGAAGGCCTCCTGGCTGGCAGGCAGCTCTGTCACTTTGTTCTGCCCTTCCAGGAATCTGCACTTGGAAAAAGCACAAAATCAGAACCTCCTTACACCTCCCAAATTCACTGTAGAGGTATCCTTTCCACATTTCAATATCCTTTTCACATTTCCTATTTTTTAATAGGAAAGTGTGATTTTGTGAGGGAATCCAAATTATAATATTAAATCTGGGAAATTGTTTAGAAAGTAAGATTTTTAAAGGAAACCATGTTCTCCCTGAAATAAAAAAAAAGAGGAGTGGGGGGAAGATAATATTAATTATTTCTTGACTCTCTGATTTAATTTTTGACTCTCTGGGCCTACCTTCATGCTGATTTTTCTTTGTTGTAATATATTGGCCACAGGGAGCCATTACTGTGCCCATTATCATTGGTTTTCTTTCGATTTTACTCTGTTTCCATGTGGGGTTTTTTCTCCTTTTGGTTCTTTGTGGCTTACCTTTCCCTAGCTGATTTCTGCCATGTGTGAATGAGAATTACCTCTTTCTCTTGATCTCCAGTCCTGACTGCCCAAGGGACACAATGGCCTTGAGATGACTGAGGGCAAAACTTATCACAGTCCTTGGTCACAGCTGAGTGGAGGTGTAGGATCTGAATTGTAAGAGGATGAGGATCTGTGGAGGTGTAGGATCTAAATTGTGAAAAGATGATTCCAGGGATCCCACCCTGCCTGGACTGGGCAGTGTCCTCCACATGAGCCCCCTAGGGTTAGGTTTGGTCTTCAGGTAGAATTTGCAGAGCTTAAGCATCCAAAATTAGAGGGTTTCTTTCGTTGTATAATTGGTAGAGCAGCTGTTGTTTGCATGCAGCCAGTGAAAATATTCCAGGGTAAGGCAGGTGTTTCTCATTGATCATCAGTCCTTTCAGGGAGCAGCAACAGCAAAGACTCCCCAGACTGTCTTGCTCTCTGATTGTCCTGACACTCCCCTCAGCAGGACAGCCAAACACTTTTGTTGACTTAGCAGAAGGGTAATTGTCTCTTGGTTTGCAAACAATAAACTTTCCATGGTTTCCCTGATGTTTTTGGGGTACCTTGAGCCTTTAGCATCACAAACACAGCTGGTTTTGCTGGGAGAAGTTTTCAGCTGGACTTGTCTCACAGCACATTTTTTCTGTCTAGACAGTGGCTTGAGAAGTCCACAGCAGCTCTGATGGAGCCCTTGCTACTCTGGTGAATTAATGTTGTTTTGATATCTGATGAAAAACCTGCAGGAACATGTTTGTTTTTATGCCGTGGCTCCAGTAGTGGGAAGAATTTATCTGACTCCACTCACCCTCTCTTCCTCCTCACATATAACATTTGGAGACTTGGAATTTCAGAAATTTCGAGAAAACACTTGGTTTCCAAAGACTCATCATCTAATACTTCTAAGGAACATACTTAGGAAAAAAAAAAACCACTGAAAGTCATCAGCTACAAAAGAAATCCAAATTCAATAGTTCTTGACCAGATTTGGAGCGGTACAATTTGTCTGCACAGTTGTATGCACGTAGGTGAATAACAAATGAAAAAGTCTTGGAAGCATGAGGCAGCCACCAGGTTGTGGTAAGAAGTGTCACAGGTTGCCTCAGATTGATGTTCCCAGGACTGTGTTTCAAGTGACAAGGACACAGGCACCTTGCTCTTCCAGCCTGTGGGGTGCTGCAGGACCTGGGGATGAGGAGAGGCAGAGGTTGGTCCCTCCTGTGCAAAGTGAGGAGAACAGGACTGAGGAATCTGCCCCCTTAATTACAGATACCCCTTTAAACCCTGAAGTGAGAAGTTGGGTAAACGTTCCCCACCCCATCAAGCACAGGTGAGCGCAGCTGCCCCCCAGCATCACTTCTCTGCCCTGCACTGCTCAGAGACAAACAGCTGCACCAGACACACCAAAACTGCAGGGAAACATAAAATTCTATACCTGTAGAGAAGAATGGTCAGTAAAACCCCCAGCTTTATTGTAAATACCACTAAAACATTCAGGGTAGGGGGAACACCCTAAGCTCACCCCATTCCTGAAGATAGCTGAAGCTGCATCAGCCTCCCTGTTTGTTCTTCATAGGCCAGTGTTAAAATTAAGCATTGTTCTCTCCTTTTTCTGGGTAAATAGAAATCATTCACATAAAATCTCTGAAATTACAGCCACTTTTTGCATATGAAATAATTATTCTTACCATATTACTTACATTTTTTTTCTTTCCTAAGGAGAACATCCACTCTCATTACCATCATGAAATAGTTCAGAGATTTTACTTAGGAAATAGACTGTATTTGCTGTGTAGTTCTTATTAAAATTCATTTTCTTCTATTTAAACAGATAAACCAGTTATTTCACCTAAGAGGCTAATACAGAGTTGATGAGAAAAAGTTCCTGTTGGAAGAATTGGTATTACAGTGGTACTACAGTGCCTCACAACCCTCCCACCTGCAGCTGCTTGTGGGTTCAAACACTTTCCAAAGCAAGAAATTCATATCCCCATTTCCATGTACTTTCCTAGCTGGTCCTGGGCAAGAAAAATGAAGGAGATTGATGGTGTCCAACCTGTGCTCTCCCTCACTCGCCCCAGGCCACAGGGACCTCTTGCCAATCTCGTGTTACCATGATCATTTTGACAGCAAGAAACTAAGATATCAGAAGAATGGGATTATGAGATTGACTGCAGGATAAAGGCAAACTGGGCTGGGAGGATATAAGCTTCTTATCCAAGCACAAATAGCTGAAAGAATAAGGAAGGGAATATAGAAAATAAGTGATCATGTAAATTGCTTTTTGCAGGAATACTCTCTCTTAGTAGACTTTGCCCTGTGATGAAAACGTACAAAGGATTGGAAAATACCCTTCCAAGGAAGGAAATAATCCTCCAGAGAGACTGACTACATTACTGACCTATTACTGCAGATCTCGAACTTAGATCTCACACTTAGTGCAATGAAATCCCCTCTCTGAGCGGTTTTTCTTTGCAGCTTAGTGGATTCTGCTGCAGTAAACAAAATATAATAATTGGCACCTATTTTGTTCGGCTTGCTAGAAGGTCTCCAAAGAACAAACTGCATCTCTCCCATCTGTGCTAGCCAAAGAACAGTGCAGATATCCAATGCCATCCATGAACAGGAAGGAAGAAAATCAGATATTTTCACTGGTCAGAGAGTGCCTGAAGAACTTCTTGCTGGTCTGTATCTGCCAGGCACTGCAGGTAGATGGGCCCTGTTTTATCCACAACAAAAAAACTACTAAATGAGTAGCAGAAAAAAGTATTCAATGAGTAGCTGGTGATCCTGGCAGGTACTTCACATGCACTGTCTGGCCTTTCCTGTGCAGCTGAGTGGCAGAAGTGACAATGAGCTGCCACAGGGTTACAATTTGGATTAATGGCTTCCTTTTTGCACGGTAGATTTCACTGATAGGGGTATTTTCCTGTTGTTACAGCAAAACCTGCTTGGCTGGCTCCTAGGAGATTTCTCTCCCCAGGGAAGCAAGGTGTAAAACCCCTTTCCCTCCTCCTGGGTGACACCAGTGAGGGTCCAGGGCAGTGAATGCAGTGCTGAGTTAATTCACAGGAGCTCAGGAGGCTGCACACTGTCTGACTGAATGACAGATGGAAGGGTAAATACATGAAAATTTATATTGCTCCATTTTGCCAAATCAAGGCAAACAAAAAGGTGGAAGGGAAAGGAAAAAGCAGTCTCATGCTTTTGTTCCAAAAGTGTTCTAACTTCAGCAGCAGAGCTTGCAGATATATGTTCAAACAGGATTTGATGAGAAGGTGTCATCTGAATAGAAATTGTCTGATTTTGCCCTGTGTTGACACAAAAGGAGAGGATGGAGCCGAGATATTCAAACTGCAGCCTACCACAGCAGCATATGTGTCTCCCTGCCTGGTGCTTTTTGGGGAGGATGGGTTTCCCCCATGGATGGGGAACTTGGAATCAGCCTCACAGCTCCAGGCCCCTGTGCTTTTCACTTGCTGCCAGCACAGAATTGGTGCAGCACTTAGCACAGTGTCTGGCTTGTTACCCTGTGCTGATGCTCAGGGTGGGGCTGGAACACCCTGAGCTCCCCTCTGCCCTGGGGAAGGCTGTCACCACTGTCCTGGAGTGTGGTTGTCACCAGGATGGGCTGCTGGGTGTGACAATGGACAGTGTTGTTTCTCATATGATTTCATTTTAGATAGGCCTGCAGGGAGCTGGACTTGATGATTCTATGGGTCCTTCCAGCTTGAGATATTCTCTGATTCTGTGTGGTTTATTTGACCTGCATCTGCCTTTAATCCAGCTCTGAGATACAAAATCCAAGCTTGCTTAGTCTTCGGTGGGCACTGCTGAGCTCCTCAACATCCCCTGGGATGCCAGATTGTCTCCATTGTCTGCAGACATCCTGGGAAAACTGCAGCCTAAGCACCTCAGGGAGGCACCTGCCATTAATCTGATCATTTGTGCCTTATACTGGCACAACCAGAGTCACGAGCTTTGGAAAAGGCATTGGAAGTAAGAAGGTCAACGAAAGCACACTGGATTGTCATTAGGCTAAAAGCTTAATATAATTATACTAAAAGAATTTGGGGTTCTTTGAGTGCATCTGTCATTTGATTCCCAACCTCAAAGACCAAAAAAGTGACCTGCTTTCGCAGTCTGGCTGCTCAGTGTCACTGGAAAGCAGATTTCTTTTCAAGGGGATCCATATGGACATAGAAATCTGCCATTGCTTTTGGAAACTCTGGTAATCTTTAGTTTGCTTTTACTTAAACTGAAAGCATTGTGTTAGCAGCCAGGAGGACTGGGTATTATTAGTAACCTTTTACAGGAAATGTGGTGTGTCATGGGTTAGGCATATATTTTTTTTTTTTTGGAAGATGCAGTGTGCAGTGAAATGTGGGAACAAGTAAACATAAAGTGCTTATTCAGCAGTTCATTCTGTTTGAATGCCCAGCCATGCAACTCTGAGGTTACCTGCTCATGAAGGAAGCAGGGAATGATATTTGAGATTTATTTTTGGCTAAAAGCATGAAGTGCAAATGGTTCTTTGTGCAAAATGTCAGCTGCATTTCTGGGAAGAAAATAAGATTGCTTTAATAATCCATGGTAAATAACAACACTGAGGATACTACATGTACCTGCAGGTGTATTAGACAAGCATATCTAAAGTATATATGTAGCTTGATGTCTGAAATGAATACAGAAAAGTGAATCAAGGTGTTTCAAACCTTTAGTGAACAGCAGAGTTAATGAAGTACAGGATGAAATTCAGCTTCAGACAATGAAATTCCTGTGTGTACAAGGAGATTTTCATGTATGGAGATGCCTGGGCTACCACTACTCTGCAGAGGTCTAGGGCTTGACTCAGTTTTGCCTGAGGACCTCTGGGGATACTGCAAGCTATCCATCCTGGCCTCCAGCTGGACACAGATCTCCCAGAACAGCTTTTTGCTATTTTTTTGTCCTTCTGGGGAATTGCCTGAGGGTGACTTGGGCATGGAAGGGTCAGTTGGCACAAGACATACTGGTAGATGCACATAGCCCTGGCATGGTCACCTGTGCTTGGTCAGTCTCTGTTGTCCACAAGATGAATTTCTGATTGAAATGAGGCTTAGGTGCACCATTGGACTCTCAGGGTTTGGTGTTTGAGGCTGGAGGCAGCTACCATCCTTGATGATCAATTCAGTCCCCTAAATTTGGCCAGTCTGTCTCTTCCTGCAACACATGGGATGCCCTGGTTGGATGGCAGTTGGAGCTTTGGGAGGTCACAGACCTCCTGTGAGGTATCTCAGACACCCTCCAGCATCAGCAGACACCTCTGTTAAGGTAATTGAATTGTACCTATAGAGTCCAGAAGATTTTTATTCTGGATTCCTTTATCCCCTCCCTTCCTCCAGCTGCTCCCTCTCACATACACACATGATTATTTTCAGGCCACTTGTAGCAGTGTGGTTATCTCTGAGCCCTCACCCTGCTGTCAAACTGGGTTGAAAGTGGCTAAAGGGGATCTGTCAGTGCCTCCTTCCCTGATGGGCTCCCACCTGCTTGGCTGCACATCCACTGCTCTGGTTTCACACAGTATCACTTGTGAGTGGGGTGGGAAAGGAAAAGTTGATTCCCACCACATCACCACAGTGATGAGGAGACCCACACGAGCTCTCAGTGTGGTGAGCCAGCTAAGAAACAATTAGCTTTAATCTCAATTTACTTCAGAGCAGGGCAGTGCTGGGGCAGCAATGGTTTATTCACTGGTTCACGATGGACAAGAGCATCTGCTGTGCCACCAACTGCTTTTGTTTTCAGTCACAGTGATTGCAAAGGGTCCTTTACTAAACAGCACTGACAGGGCACTCCAAACACTGTGCCATCAGAGTGATTAGGACCAGGTTTTCAAAATTCTATCCCATATATTCTGAATATTTGGAATAAGAGGGAACAGGGTAAGGGAATGATAGCAAAAAGATTGTGGCTCTTTGGTAAGGCCCAGTTAAAGACAAGTACTTTTTATGCTGTTTGTGTTGGTCTAGAAGGTGTTATCAACTTAAAGTACTATCAGAAAGAGAGAAGTTAGGAGGCTTATGGGTATTTCTGGTAGTATTAAGAGATTACAGAGAAAATACCTGCACAAAGTCCATTTTATTGCTGTAAATGGCAGGAGTGCTGCAGCACTGACCTCTCCTTGCCAGCACCCAGAGCTGTCACCCACCCACTTGGTATAGGCAGCAGTTGAGTTGATACCAGGCAATCTGGGATTGGTTTGTTTTGGGGTAAATATATTTTAGCAGATATTGGTTTGAGTCACCTTTGCCCTGTTCCTGTCATCCCAAGCATCCACCTCCAGTGTGAACTTTTTGCCCTGATAAATCCAGCACAAAAGCTGTAATTTATTTCTTCTCAGACCGTGAGCTGATGTAATGTTCAATATACAGCAACTGGTGACCAGCCCGTGAGATATATTACTGGGGATGGCCTTTGAGAAGAAGTTGGTTTTATTTATTGGATATAATGGTATTTATTCGGGGCAGGGGTGTAAAAAGAGGTTTAAACCATCAAAAATATCCCTTAAATGCCTAGTTGTGTCTAATCTTGCCACACACTGCCAGCAAAAGCAGAGAGTTCTGAAGTGGCAAGAACAAGAGGAAGGTAACACACAATCTCAAGTTCAGTTTGGATCTTCTCATAGACCTGTGAAAATCTTCAAATAGTTGGGTTTTTTTTCTGACTAGTAACAGCATTTTCAGGACGAAGCCTGCTTTGGGAATGAGTCTTGCTCAGATTTGGCCACAGTAATCTGGTTGTGATGGCTTGTTTTAGCCTGGAGGAGGAAGTTTTTGAAGCTATATGACCTCAGAGGTGTTTATTCACAGTCACAATAGATTTCCTTCATGACCCAGAGGATATTTAAAACAAGTCTGTCTGTGAAAATGCATACAAATGTTTAGAAATGTTTCCAAATGTACAGTGTGGTTGAAGTGCCTTGCCTATGTACATCATTGTCACAGAATCATAGAAGAATTTGGGTTGGAAGGGACCTTTAAAGGGCACTTAGTGCAGTGGGCAGGGACATTTTTAACTAGATCAGATTGTTCAGAGCCCCATCCAACCTGACTTTGAGTGCTTCCAGTGATGGGAACCTCACCATCCTCATCTTCAAAAATTTCTTCCCTAAATCTAATCTGAGACTCCCCTCTTTTAGTTTAAGCCGTTTCCCTTCGTTCTATTACAATAATCCTACAAGAAGGTTTGTCCCCATTTTCCTATAGACCCTGTTTCAGCACTGAAAGGCCACAGTGAGGTCTTCCCAGAGCTTTTCTGGGGGCTTTTTTTGTATTCTATTTCTGAGCTTTACATTTGATTTTCCATGTTTTGGGGTGTTGGAGGTGGAGAGGGAGGAAGGGAATGTCAGTGTGTGTTATTGTCCATGCTAAACTTTTGCACCTGAGGTCAATGTGTTTGAAAATGCCTGCAGAC
>NW_005054367.1:2241726-2253986 GCF_000277835.1 Geospiza fortis
TTAGTAATTAGAGGGATTTCCATGATGGGGCTATAGTGCCGCAGATGAGATGAAACTCAGACCCTCCTGTTTCCAGGACCAAACATGTCATAGTTGAGATGGTCACAGCACAAAGCAGTACACTCCATTTTCAGAAGGCTTCAAACCTGTTTTTATTACAGCATGCATGCTTTTTATACATTCTTACAAAACTCACAAGTTTGCACTTTACTCATTGGTCACAAAAGACAAAGTGCTCATTGGAATAGGCAGTTGCAGGTTTCTCTTATTTATCCTCCTTTCTTTCATGTTTTCTATGTCAATGACCTTGGTAGAAAATTCTTTCAGGGCTAAACACGGATCTTCTTACCAAACTTCTCTCTGGCTCACAGAAGTCACTGTATATCGGAATCTCTAGCTGGTCAGAGTGACCCCAAGAAATGTTAGAAAGTCTCTTTACCTAGCCCAGCGGTCAAAGAAGGAGTCAGAGCTCTTCAGTTCTTGGTCTCAAGGTTGTTTATTGTTCCTTATCTATAAAATTCTTTCTCCTGGCCTGCTGAGGTCTGCTCAGCAAGACAGTCTGAGGCACTCTGCCTGCCCCCTGGGCAGTGTTATGTCTTTATACTAAAAACTGCATATACAATGTTTACAATCATTTCCAATACCTATCACTTATGTTAGACAGTGAGCTTCTACTCTAAACCAATCTAAAAGTGCCAGCATCACCCAGAAGATGGAGGCCAAGAAGAAGAAGGAGAAAGGCTGGACATGCCCAGATTCCTCCACCCCACATTTAAAATTCATCAACTTCCTTTCAACTTCACTCCTTCCAGGTGCTCAACCTGTTCCTTGCCTTGCTGCTGAGCTCCTTCAGCGCCGACAACCTCTCGGCCCCGGACGAGGACGGCGAGATGAACAACCTGCAGCTCGCTTTTGCCCGCATCAACAGGGGCCTGCAGTACGCCAAAAAAGCCGCCTGGAACTTCTGCTGCCACGTCCTCAGGCACCCCAAGACCACAGCTGAGAAGAAGGCCATGATGAAACTTGCTGCCCAGAACCCAGGAGCCCTCAACAACTGCGTGAACAGCCACGCCACCGCCGAGCTCGGCAAAGACATGGAGAACCACAAGGAGAACCGTGCTGAGGATGGGGTCAATAAAAATGGAGAGAAACACCCAGCAATTACAGATGATGATTTTATGACCAATCCTGACCTGTCCATTTGTGTTCCCATTGCTGTGGGTGAGTCGGATATCGAGGAGGAGGATGAGGAGCAGAGCACCTTTACGGAAATGGAGCAGGTAGGCAATTAAAGTATTTGTTAATTTTGGCTTATTAAATGCCCTTTGTTCCCACCCTTGGTCTGGATCCATGGCTAGTGATGCAAATGTCCTATGGCCTAATCCTGCCTTTGATATGCTGCTAACTTCAGAAGAAGCTACAGATGCATATCCAAGAGCAAAATTCAGTTTCCAACAAGAGAAATTTCCTTTCTTTGTATTCTTTGCACTTGTCTAGATTAATTCTTCTAACCAGAGCAATTAAATCCTTTCTCACACAGCAGACTGGTTCTTTTGCCTTTCAGCTGAATCATGGGAATGCTGCAGAATAAATCTTAGGTTAGTGGGGGATTTTTCTCAAAATGGGCTCTGTCTTGGTTTGATTTGTGCAACAAGAATGGAAGGCCAGGTAGTTCTCTTTAAAACACAATAAGACAGAGGATGATATGACAAGGCACCAGAGAAAAAGAGAAGATGTGTTATCATTTGTATTCTGACAAGAGAAAGTTACTCGCCTCCTCTTTGGTGCGACATGGCAGATTTCCATTTTTTTTCCCAGAGCACTCAGTAGTAAAGTCTGAAAAAGTCTGTGCAGTCTGAAGTGTTGTATGAAATGAAGAAACATCTTCAGGGTAATGCTTTTCTTTGTCTCCTTCTCCCCCTCTCCATTTTTTACCAGCTTTATCTCTCAGCTCCACACACCATATCTAGTTAATGTTTTCAAGAACCTCCAGCCTTGATCCAGCACCTTCTGACACTGTCTGAAACCAATGGAGTTCAGCAGGTACTGGATCAAAGCTCCTGACTCACATCCAGCAGTCAGGAGGGATCCTCCATCTCATGGTCAAGGGGAAGAAAGTTTGAAAACAAAATAGTTGTTAGAGAAGGAAGGACTGGCGTAAAAAAGCTCCAAGGAAGGATTCTGTGTCAGGAGCTGGGCACAAATCAGCTGCTTAAGGTTAATTTCTGCTGCTGTGTTGTGGAAATGTCTTCAGTGTCAGTGCATCACCAAAAAGTCTTTCACAGTGATCGTCTCACTGGGGAGTGGAACAGCAAGAGGTCAGAAAACTTAATCACAAGCTCCACTGTCCAAATAGAAACCTAGGTAACAAAAAGACAAGTCTGCAATTTTTGGTAAACACATTTAGTGTGGGTTTTTTGTGTCTATTTTATTGAAATGATCTGTGGATCAGTGTGGTAGTATGAATAATATCTAGCTTTTCTCTTTGAAGTCCTTCTCTATTCCCTGGCTGTATTTGAACCAACAAGCAGAGAGCATTTGAAAAGTAAAATAGGAATGCAGTAGATGAAGAAGAGAATTGGTAAAAAAAGAAGTAAACTTAATGAATTGAGATAAAGAGAGTTTAATAGAAAAGATATTTCTTTCTTAAAATAAAGATATAATAATAATAATAATAATAGTGGAACTACAATATGCAAAACAAGTGATGCTCAAGGCATTTGCTCACCACTTGTTGATCAATGCCCAGGCAGTTCCCAAGCAGTGGCCCCTGGCCAGCTTTCCCCCCCAGTTTATACACTGAGCATTTATTCTCATTCTCAATCCAAAACATGGCCCTGTACCAGCTACTGGGAAGAAATTAACCTTATCTCAGCTTAAACCAGGACTGTTCCTTAGTATCAAGTGATCTGTAAATATTTCCTAGTGTGTATGTGGATAGTAGTGTATAAATATGTTTAATTATGGAATTCTGGGTTTGGTGATTTTTTTTTCTTTTTGGTCTTTAAAGATGCCCACACCTTTCTGCTGTGTCTGGCAGGTGGTAACAATCTCAAGCACTCAGATTTTTTTTCCTTCACACTGAAAGCAAGAGCTTGATGAAATTTTGAACTCTGGAAGTGTGTGCCTGTGCATGCTCAGGGGTGGGTGTTGCACCACTGTATCATTCCTCTCTCAAGATAAATAGTAACATTCACAATTGCAAGATAAATCCAATAATAGGGCATGGAGGGCTTGGGATTTTTATGTCTTAATGTGCTTTAAAAGTGTGGAAATGCAGATTTCTCTTTTGCTGCACTATGTGTGTAAATTAGTGGAAGAAACAGGTTATTATTATTTTATACCATAAATGTAGAATTAGAGTTTTAGTAAGATCTATTAGAGTCATGAGAGAAAGAGCTGATGTGGAAAAAGAGGCATTTCACTGAACCAATATTATGGATAAAAGTTGATTTGGAAATATTAAGAAAACTCCTAATAGTTTCAATAATATTGAAACGTCATCACTTGTAATAGAAACATTGGGGATTCAGAGTGAAACAAAATAGGGGGAAGCAAAACCCAGTAGGAGAAGCAAACCAAGATTCTGCTTTCCCACTGTATCTTTTAATGAAATTCTCAACAAACATTAGAGGAACATTGTCACCTTACCACGAGATATTTGGATTGCAGTGAAATAATGTGGTTCACTGCTGGCATGTGCATTAAACAGAAGGCATGGAGTTGAGAAATGAATTAATTAGCTTTGTCACTGGTGCTTTCCAGGCTTGGACAAACAGCTGCTGCAGGTCACTGCTGTTCCCCTGTGCAGAGACCTGATCAATGGTTTGCAGTTTTTATCTGCAGGTCTGAGAGGTCTACTGCAGAAAAGGTCCAAATAAGCAGAGAATTCATATATCCAGAAAGCAATTTAAACAAATTTCTAGAGGGGAAACTGTGTGTGTACAAGGCTGTTCCAACTCAAAAACTCAAAATACATTGGCATAATAAATAAACAAAAATAGGAAGAAGCTTAGAAGCAGAAATTATAATTGGGTGATGAGCTTTGCATTTGCTTTTCTGCAAAACCCTAATAAATTTTGCACAGCTGTAAATATCCCTAAAAGGAGCAGAGCCATGAGAAAGCAGATGCCGACAAATTGAAAGATCTGTCATTTTTACTGATGCCCATTCCAAAGATGTATGATCTCTGGACTCAGAAGAAAATTCTCTTGATCAACATGTGGGTTACTGCAGGAGAAATTATTGTATCTGAAGGCTGATATGAAATCCCAGTTCCCTGGATATTGAGTTGTGGGACCTTGCAGTGGGCTGACCCTTTTACCAAGGACATCCCTGTGGGACTGTGGGGAATAAATTTCCTCACTCACAGCCAGAAACTTTAATCCTGCAAGCCCCAACTCCATGGGTGTCCTTACCTCCTCCCCTCCAGGATGTCCAGGATAACCAGATTAGAGCTCCCAAAGGAAGAACAACATGAACAAGAGCAAAATTTACATGATTGCACTGAGAGGGCACAATTAGGGTGAAGTATCACTTTGTGCAGAGGGCATCACACAGAAACCAAACAAGAAATACCAAGGGTATGCTAAACATTCAAATCTATTCCAACTTTCCCCTAATTACAATCCATATTTTTACATATTTCAATATTTTAGTATGTACAAAGGGATTGTGTATGTACATTCACTTCTGAGGAGAAGACAAAGTACCCTGCTTCCCTTTAAAGTTGTTGGCTGACCTGGAATTGAGCAGCCCTGTGGCAGCGTTGCCAGAATGTGTTTTCCTCCTCCTGCAAGTGGATTTTGGTGCAAGAGGATGGAAAAGAAGGTGACAGGAGATGCATAAAAAGGGATAATGTGGATGAATGCCTCTGCAGTGCGCAGTTAGTAAACCTACACAACCCTTACACACTCTTTACACATTCTCTGTCAGTTGAAGATCCCAGCCCAGATATCCTGTGCTTCCATCAGTCTGACTTGTCCAGTCTAAAAGACTTATCCAGTCTAAAAGACTTGTCCAATCTAAAAGAGAGAGGCTAAAGGGATGCTGGTCTTAGGCAGAACCACAAAGTTATTGATCTCAGTGGGGTGTTTTAGGGTGAGGATCATCTCAGCTTACAGCTCCTGTACCAAAAAGAGTACTTCCCAGGTTCTTCCCAGAAAGTCACAAAACTATTCTAAAATAAGCCATTGTGGCTATGAAAAATGGGTCCCAGAGCATTGCACACAGCAGCCTGAAATTTCAGACGATGAGAAAACCTTCTGTGACTGCACATTTTCCATTCCTGAGTAATGGAAATGTCTAAGTTTAAATTTCAGCTGCCATTTCTATTATCAAAGCTTGCACTGGCAGCAGCCATGCTCCTGAAAGCTGCCAATTTGTGGCACTGTCTTTGAGAGGGTTTTGAAGGAGTGAGCCCATCTGATGGCTCCCAAATCTCCTTTGATTACTGAGATGCAAGTGAGATGCTCTGCCAGCTCAGAGAGCCAGGGGACACGTACCTGTGCCTGTAGCCCACACATCCTACAGTGAAAGGATCCAAAAGGAAAACAGAGCAATGAAAGTCAGCACAGGCACAAGAAATGGGGAGTGAGGCTGAGAAAGAGCTGCCTTGGGCTAAATTAATTTGTCACTGCTGTGTGATATGTGTGTTGCTGCTGGTCACTGCAGCATTTTAGTTTGTGTCTTTATCTAACCCCTTCTCCTTGACCTGTTCATAGTGCTGGGGAAGTCTCTCCCTCTCAGTCCACAAGATTTCTTAATAATTTAATGGTTTTTAGCCTCATAATGAGAAAAAAGAATAACTCTCTTTCAATTCTTTCCCTGTCTTTGACATGTAAAATATGGGTTTTCCCAGCAGGAAAACAGCTCCTAAGAGCTCAGCAGCAACCAGAGTAATGTACAGGCTGCATCTTCTTGAGGTTCTTTTGGTTTCCCATTTTGGCTTCCTAGATGATTAAAATGTGGAAGTTACCATCTTGAGCCTCCACAGAGTGTCTTGTAATTGCTTTATGACCATTTTTCATACATGGCACCACTTTTCAATGCCCTGAAAAAGAAATAAATAGATTATGGGGACAGCAAGGTGATGAGATAATTAAGTGGATACAGTCCAGTCCAACTAATGGATTCTACAACAACTTACCTGCAATTTAGCTACATTGAAGGTTTCAGACATCAGAGGGGTTTGTACCATTTACATTAGCTATCTAAGTGCAAAGCTTTTATCTTCAAAAACTTCTGCTTTAGTTGTGCTTCCCTTTCAAGTGGCCCAGAGCTGTAGCCCAGAACAGTCTGTGCTTTTTTCACAGTGACATCGTTTTTTGGTTCAGAGGAATCCTGTGATAAATGGACCTAAAGGAGGTTCCAGATGAGTAATGCTGGGTGTCCTAAATCAGCCCCCAAAACATGACATCCTGCACTTACAATTAACTCTATCTTGTACCTATTGCCACAGTCCCAGTGAGATTCAGGTTTTTGGGCTCACTGTCTGGATTCTTCTGTTCATCCATGAGTTCCTACAGCCAGGAAATTTTAGTAGTACCACCTAAAGAAAAGGTTCTACTCTTTCCTTCGCGTTTGAGTCAGTCCAGCAGGGTTGTTACATCTTTCTGCCCTTCTTTAAATTGAGTTACTACACATGTTGCCTTACTCAAATCTCCTCAGAATACCACTGAGGAGAAAACCTATTGTTTTTGCTGGGTCCCCAGACAAAGGAAGGAATTATGAATCTGACTCCATGTTCTCAGAAGGCTAATTTATTATTTTATGATACTATATTATATTAAAGAATACTAAACTAAACTATATTAAAGAATACAGAAAGGATACTTACAGAAGGCTAAAAGGATAATAATGAAAACTTGGGACTCTTTCCAGAGTCCCAACACAGCTTGGCCCTGATTGGCCAATGAGTCAAAAAAACTCACAGCAGAATCCAATGAAACAATCACCTGTGGGTAACCAATCTCCAAACATATTCCTCATGTGACCACAACACAGGAGAAACAAACAAGATCAGAATTGTTTTCCTTTTTCTCTGAGGCCTCTCTGCTTCCCAGGAGAAATGTCAGAACCCAAGAAATTCCTCTGTCTGCCCTGGATGGCTCCAGCCCCTGCCAGGGGGCTCAGAGACCCTGGCACAGAGCCCAAGACCCCTGTGCCTTTGATTGTGACCCATGGAAAAAATTACCAACCTTATATGAGGATTTACAAGCCATGAAAGTTTAAGTAGAATGATAATTAGTTTGTTACAAGATAGAAAAGTAGAATTTTGAGTTTTTAGAATGGGGGCTCAATGTCCCAAGATGGAGGGATTTGGGCGTGCCTTGTCCTTCTTTCTCCTTCTTCCTAGCCTCTGTCTTCTGGGTGATGGTGGCAATTTTGGATTGGTTTAGGGTAGAGACAGACTGTCTAACATAGGTGATAGGTATTGGGAAGTTATTGTAAATAATGTACATGTAGTTTTTAGTGTAAAAAGATGACACCGCCTCTGAGGTGGGCAGTGTGCCTCAACCTGACCTGCCAGACAGACCTCAGTGGGTCAGGGAAAGAATGTTATAGATAACAGCAAATAAACAACCTTGAGAACGAGAACAGAAGAATCCTGACTCCTTCTTTAGTTACTGGGCTGGGAAAAGAGACTCTCTGACACATCTCAGGGTCATCCTGACCACAGAGACCCCCGAGAGAGAAAAATCCTGAGTGAAGGGATTTTCCAGAAAATGTGAATGCCACAAAACACCACGCTGCAGCGGCTCTGTGGCTCATGGCCACATCTCACACTGAGCCCCTCTGCAGTGACAGAACCCGCCTGGATGCCAGTTTTCCACAGAGATCACACCTTTGTGCCTTCCCTGCCGAGCCAGCAGCACGGGCCTGCTTGTCTCCAGGAGATGCCATTATTGATTTGTTCCGAGGCAGTGGCTAATTGGGTCACACACAAAGTGCTGCCTGCCTGCTGCCGGGACCCAGCACTGCCCAGCCCAGCCTGGGCTCCAGGCACGCACACCCCCCGAGCCCTGGCTGGTCTTGCTGTGCTCCCAGTTCCCCCAGAGCCACTTTGTGCCATCCTGAGGAGGAATGGCCCATTCTCCTGCCTCAGGATCACCCCTGGCTCCAGGAACTGCAGAAACTACAGAGAGTTGCTGCTGTGTCTCCTGGGCCTCACCTTTTCCTGACCTGGCAGGGAATATTGCCTGCAGGACTGTGTTTTTCACTGCCTCTCAGGCTTTCCAGCTCCACTTTGCAGTGGGGTTTTCCCAGACCACTCTGGGCACAGCAGCAGCTCTACTGCCATTTTTGGGATGTTTGGATCATGGTCAGAGGACCCAAAGGTGGGTCAGTACCTGGATTTTGCACACTGGATGGGTATTCTTTGCTCCAGAACACACTTTGCTCTCTCAGTCATATGGGGTTTTTTTTCCTCAATGGACAGTTCTCCCTCCTTGTATAGCCTTGTCTGGACTTCACCAAACATATTGCCCAGGGAGAACAGGTTTCCAGCTTGTCTTGGTTTGGAATGACAGGAATCTTCTAAGGAAGGCAGGAGCTTCCCCTGAAATGGAGAATGTAAACCCTCCCCACCCCTCCAAATTGCTATAAATTTTAAATTAATATTAAAAACAACACTGACAGAGTCAGAACACAACCTGACACCCTGTGGGTCAGGGTGCTGGCAGCAGTCCAATTGGAATTGTGGCTGCAGCCCTCCTGGAGTGTCAGGGGTGGTTCTGCTGGAGCAGGGATCCTGTAGAAAAGGGTGCATTCTTCCTCTGAAGATCCAGTGGAAGAAGAGGCAGCTGCTGTTCCTCTGGGAAATCCAGTGAAGAAGCCATGCTGTTATTCCAAAACCTCCAGATTATATCCAGGTAGGAATGCTTGGCTCCTCCCTCTGGGCTCACATCTCCCAATGGGATGCTGTAGTTCTTATCAGCCATGCAGTGACATTCAATAGCTGTTATCAGCAGATGTCCCCTCCCAAGGGAGGAGTAATTGTGATCACTCAGAGATAAGGAAAACTGCCCACTTGACAAAAGACAACTGCCATACAGATGGTAATAGAACACATTTTGCCTTGCAATCTGGAACACAGCTGTAGATGAGTAACTGCCTCTGTACACATCAAAGATAGAGCTGGCTGCCCTCGGTCCCTATTCTATTGGTTCAGCCTCTCTACTGCCCTGAAATAGATCAAAACCCCAAACTTTTATTCTCTTCTTCCCCTTATATATTTCAGAATTCCTAACTCATTTCATTTGACAAGGTAAAACTGTTTCTGATGGCTTTTCTTACAAGTTTCTACCAGTAAGAGATTCATAATTTTGAGGTCAGAAAGGACCAATAAAGTATGATAATTTTGCTTTCTTATAGCACTGAGTCAAGGACTACAGCTAATTTCTGCAGGGAGCCTGTAAGTTTATTTTAGCTATGATGCATCATTTGTAATATGGGAAAAAAAAAAAATTCTCAGGTAACAGAAAGTTCACCATCTGCATGTGGACCCACATCTGTTTCCTTTGTACACAGTGGAAATTTTATTGTACAATTCCTGTTCATTACAAACCTGCTTCTAAACCTGAAGGGCTTCTGCAAAAGTCAGTGGAATTATTCCAGGTTGATGCAAGTGCAGCTGAAATTATTGAAAATTGCTATAAAAATGCCAGTGCACAAAGATTTTGGTATAGAATTGTTTGTGACAATATCTTATGCTCCTAGTAATTCTAACACCTATAAATCAGAGATACCATGAAGCCATGTGTTTATTTGACAGGGTACATTAATTTCAGCCTTTTACTGCAGGAAATATACTTTGCTGTCAGGAACCCTAATGCCCTTTTCAAATAGTATTTATTTTCTGTCTGTTTGCAGTTCCAGTCTGTGGGACATGTTCTCTCTGAGTATAACTAAATAAAATACCATTAAGTCCTGCTGATGACTCCCCAGTTCTCACTGGGAGGAGAGTGAGCCCACGTGTGTACATGCTTGCTGCACACAATAAATCTTACAGCATCCTTCTTGTCAGCTTTATTTGGGCCAATATTTTTTCTGATCATTAAGTAAGATAACAGGGGGGTGTCATTATTATTCTGTACATGGTTTGCCTGGATTTATCACTTTTTAAGCCGTATCTTTTGCTCCATGTTTCTTGAAAACTGTGTAGAACTCAATTATTGGCTAATTATTTTTGGCAATAAAAGAGAACATTTCTGGTTTTATTGTCTTCAGAAGAATAGCAGCAAGGGCATTAAAAAAAAAGAAAACAGGACTGTAAATCCCAGCAGCAGATTTAAAGCACCTATGTCCTTCTACATGTAGAAAGGTGGTTCTGTTTATTTTGTGGCAGTAGAGTGGGGCAGAAACGCCTGTGTCAGATCTCTGCTGACATGAGTGGAGCACTCACACCACAAACAGAGGTTTTAGGGTGCCCATTCAGTTCTCAGTGCCAGGCAAACATATTTTTCCACAGCATAACGCCTAAGGTGCAGGAAATACAGGGAGCTGATGGAGGAGAGAAAGAAAGGAGGGGGAAAAAAGCCAGGCTGGCATTGAAAGAGCTGATATCAGGAGCAGCAGAGTTGACAACATGCGTTTGGACAAGTGCCCGGCCCCGGGACTGCGCGTCAGTCAGTCACAGCTTGCTGGATGCCATTTCCCAGGATCCATGTCCCTCCCTGGAGCAAAAGGCTGACCAGAAATGAGCATTTCTCACTGTTCCTCCCTTTGATAAAGAAAATGCTGACATTTAGCGTTTTGGACAAAAAGAGCAGCAGCCAGTTCCCCAACAGCTCCCGTGCCATGTGAGGCAGTGTTTGTGTTGGTGGGTAAAAGGGCTCCCATTAATTACACTCCAAAATAACATTTCAAATAATTATTATTTTGTTGCTGTTGCCTGTAATAATATGAAACTGTCTTAATGATCAAAATATTAACATCTTAATTGGGTGAAAGGTTCTGGGTTATTTCAGGCACTCGCACTGACTGCACTCCAAGGCAAATTTCCAAAATTTAAACTTCCATCAGAGAAGCCCATTAGTTTGAGTTTTTCATATTATACTGTGGAGAAATCCCAATTACCGAAAGAAACATAAAGTAGATTGTGATTAAACTTCAAAATGCAATTTAGCAGAAGGTATTAGCTTGAACTCTGAACAATGAACACTTATGAAACGCTTTCACTGCCTATTTAAGCCTATTGAATTGATAACAGTATAAATTAACTTTGGCAGTCCATCTTTTTGCCAAGTTCTTCCTCTCAGACAACTTTTAAGAGTGCACCCTTGGAATAATGAATTTCTGTTTTATTATGGGCTGTGTGTTGCTCAGTGTGGTAAAAGATCTAGGGCCAGGAAGACAGAAGCCATTAGAAAAAACGTGCCTTACTCTGCAGCCAGAAATCAAAGGCTTAAAATATTCTGGATTAATCCAAGAAGGAACGCTTCTGAACTGCTGCTTCTGAGGGATGACATTTTGCAAAGCATCCAACACACAGGCAGAGACCAGCAGTTAGTGGCTGTGATGAGGTTTGTCTGGCAAAGTTTTAGTTCACCTTTATTCAAAATAGAAGAAAATACCAGGTCAGGCTGGTTCCAGGGAGGTTTTGCTGTTAACATCTTCTGCTGAGCAGCTGTGGTTTCTGGCCAGCCCTAGCCTTGGACATCCTGAATTGAAATGGCCAGATAATTTTATCCAGCTAAGTACTCACAGGTGCGTTATTTTTCTAGAGCAGCTGCTGGAGTTTTCTTACAAATGCCCTGTGACTTTTTTTGGGAAAAAATATGTTTTCTTAGGTCAAGCAGGAGGATAAGATCAGTGTTTTTCTTACATAAGTTTAACTTCAGACTTCCATGCCCTTAACTCTGACAGGTGACAGCACACACAAAAATCACCTGGCACCTACAGACATCCAGGTTGGGGGCATCATCTGCCCAGGGGCTGGGCAACAAACTCTTCTCTTTCTGAACTCAGAGACTATTGTGTTTAATCTGTTTGGCCCACGTGGCTCCTATGCATGTGTTAGTGATTTGGATTTTTATAAGCATGGTTCCTATAAAGGCTGAGTCATCAAGAAAGTGAAAAAAATTGCATATGAATTCACAGAGCAAATGTAAGCAGCACCTTCTAATTTTGATGTTTTACTACTCCCTTGCACCATTTTGTTTCTGGCTTTTGCATAGATGAATGACAAGAGAAATGACAGGGAGGGGTGGATAAATGCTGCAAAATGGAACAAAATCAGTGTACTAAGCTGTGGTTTG
>NW_005054367.1:2253996-2305400 GCF_000277835.1 Geospiza fortis
GGACCAAGTGGCATTGGATGGAGAGGGGACATCACCAGTCTCTAATAATCAGGTTTAGACTTGGCTTTGTCCCCTCTATGAGAAATTTGCCAGTCTTAAATGATACATGTGTGTGTCAGCCTTAAGGTAGGGCTTGACACACTTTGCATTGGTATTGCAGATGTTGTAGTCTGCCAACAAAATGCTCTTAGAAATGAACACAGTGTAGCACAAGTCCTTTTTGTGTCTCAGCTATAATCCTTGTGCTGTGGTGTGGTATTGCTCCAGGTTTTCCTGTGATAGCCCACTAAACTGAGTAGTGGCAACTCTGCATTACAGAAGCAAATCTTCAAAGCAGGTTAGAGAGACTCTTAAATGTGCACATTTAAAAGTGACAGCTGCTCTCCAGCCTTCTTTTTATTCCTAGCAGAATAAGTGATACAAATCTTCCCCTTCTCATATTATGGAAGTAAGGGAATTTTCCTGATATATTTGGTGATCTTTCTTCATGCAGAAAGATAAATGCACTGATTTTGTTGGTGCCACAAGGATTTACATTTATTTGTGAAAGAGAAGAACCAGGATCATAAATGATCTGTTCTGGTAATAAGAACCAATGATTAGTTTCTCAGCTTTGTGGTTATTTACTTCTCTCCCATTTCAGCTCAGATTTTTCAAGGCTTTTCAGAAAGACTGAATTCAGCATATCTGAGAGTTGTCAGCTCTGCAGACTGCAGTCTCCTGTTTACTTTACACACAGAACAAGTGCCACCAAGGCAGCAATGCAAGCTCACCGTCTTTCAGCAGCTCTGCAATCTGCTTGCTTCTCCACTTATGTGGAGGTAGCATATAAACAGTTCAGTTTTCACCATCATTTACTTGTTGGCTCCTTTGCAGAGGAAGGGTGCCAGTTACTAGATGCAAACTGTTGCTGAGAAAGGCTGCCAATTGCTACCAGGCACGGCAATTTTGTGAAATCCATAGTTGTCTGCAAGGAGAACCACAAACATCAACAACCACTTTGCAGAGTAAACAGCCCTCTTGTAACAATCCCTGTCACACTGCTGAACAGGGTTTACTACACATGAAAAGCTCTGCAGACTCCCCTTATGGCATCCAAAATTTGGGTATGGGAAATTTTGCAGGTTAAAATGTGTTGTTGTCTGCTAAAGGAGCTGGATTTCTTGAGGAGAGTCAATGTCATAGTGTCACTCATTAATGAATGGCTAAAGAGATTCTTCTGCTGTCAGAATCCTGCTGCTCCTCTGACGAGCACCATCCCAAGGTGAAGGAGGATGCCCCTGGCATGGCCCAGTGTGTGCAGGCATGTATGTGGGGGACCAGGGCAAGCCTCCACTCCTGAGTCTGTACCTGGAAATGTCCTGACCAGCCCATTCCTGGAATGTGACTGCAGAACTCAGACACCCCTGAATTCCTATTAGTGTCTCAAAAGTGGGCTTCAAAGAGGCAGCTGGATGCATGAGTATGGTGGGGAGTGGATACATGGCATCAAAGCTTCCCAATGCATTGTGACTGAGTAAAAGGCAGTTTGCATTTGCACTGTCTCACCAGAGAAAGGGGAAACCTTTTCATAAAATAGTAAAACAATTAACTTTGTCCATCCACATCATTTTTTGCTCACTGGCTCTGTAGTAATAACGGCAAGGGAGGAGGGCCCCAGAGCCAATTCCCATTTCTTTCCTCCCCACCTGCTTGGGACAGGAAGCTTCCTGCTATCAAAGGATTTGCACATCTTTCTCACAACAGCCACAGCCAGAGAATCAGGGAACAAATGTCACAAGATAGGGTCATGATCTAGGGAGTGAGAGTAGCATCAGGAGAACCCATTTGAACCAATCACCACCCGAAAGACAAGTCCTAGGATCCTCTTTCTAAATTTGTTTGCACAGAATGGAAAAAATGATATTTCCATGGGGAAGGAATAAAGTGAATCCACGCTGATGACAGGTATTTGCCTTGTTTTGCCAGCAGCAAGTCCTCTTTCCAGAGGAGTGGCATTTGCACTAATCCCCCTTTGAGCCTGGAACAATTAGCCAATCTGTGCTTTTCAGAGACACGACACAGTGTGGAGCCTTTGCATTTATTTGTGTCAGCAAACAACTATGTGGGTCTGCGCACCAGCACTCTTGAGATGTCACCCAGATTATGCCGTTTCCAATCTGGTAGCTGTTTTCCTGGTGCTGCAACTTGGCTGAGTGTGAGAGGGGACAGCACTGTCCACCCCCCTCCATGTGCTAATCATTGGTATGGTGTTGGCACATCACCTCTTTTTAGGCCCCATGTCAGAGCAGAGGTGAGCAAACTTTTGGTTCATGCTCAGGTCAGTCCTGGGCTCTCCAGCCCTCCCTTTGCATGCACAAAGTTTTAGTACCATTCAATGTTTTTACTTTACAAATGAAGAAAGCGACTGAATTGATAAATATTAACATAATGTGTATTGCCTTGGCAACGTGGCACTTGATACAAAAATTAAACATAAATTATGTAAACCACCCACAGTGGGAAGCTGTACACGAGATAGACCTGCTGCCGTTGCCACCAGAAGAACAAATCATCTGGAATAAGGACAAAAGCAAACAGCCTGAAGTTAAACAACATAAACCAAAGGCACCTTTCCCCAGACAGGTCTCTGCTGATTTTCAGGTGCTGTGTGCTGGAAGTGAAACTGTCACATCTCAAGAGAATGGTTCACCAGCGCTGTCATTGGTTGCTTGCAAAAACTCAGTTGATTCCCTAACACTCCTTTTGGGATCAGCCTGCACAACCAGGTTCTTTGGAACAGTCTGTTTCTCTTACTCATTTCCCCCCAGCTTATAAATTTAGAGGACAAGCCTGAAAACCCACGTTGATGAACCAAATCGTTGTCTGAACACATGTGTGTGATGCCCCCATTGAATATTTTGCCAGGATATATTAATCAGTTTTAATTAACATTAACTCATTGGATATTTGGTGCAAGTGTGATTTCTGGGAAGAAGCCAGGACCACATTTCCTGGAGTTGAATCACTATGAAAGAGTTGCTAAATCCTGGTACCACACAGAGGGATTAGTAAATAGAGAATTGGTGTAAGTTTGACATTTGACTCTAGCTTAATGCAATAATTTGCTTAACAATTAGAATATTCATCAGACCAGCTGAGTTACAGGGTCTGTCCTCTTACAGCACACAGTTTCTGGTGAATCTGAGTGCACAACCTTTCTGCATAAATGAACTTGAGATGTCACCTCAGATTGTGTTGCACTTTCAGCATGAAACAATTGTTTCTGTTGTTCCACTGCTATAACCAATATCATGCCATTAAGATTACTTGGTACTAAGTTGTATGCACATTGCATTAAAAAAAAAAAAAAAGACATTTTATGGCTGAGTGCCTTAGTTGTGTGTACTGTGCCTTCCACATCAACTTCTCTCCTGCATATTAAACTATTTCCAAAGATAAAGACTGCAGAAAAGCCTTAAAAAGTGTTACTTTTTGTCAGAGACATACCTGTAGCTCTGTGGTTATTGGCCTATGAAGATCAGTGCTAATGTGTGACTAGAAATTGTGTGTAGTACCTTCCTATGCAGAGGGTATAGGTTTGGACATGCATAATTTGATTTATTAAAGTTAGAATATATTTTAGACCACATGCCCTCCGAAGCAGGAGACCAGTAATTTGATTTTAAATTAATTTCCCAGAAACACACAACAACATTTGAAAAGACTGCTACAAACCTGACAGTCCAAAAGTATTTATACAGAGAGCAATTTGCTTAACCAACTGCCTCCTTGGTGTCATTTGGTGTTTCAGATAGTTACATTTGAAATAAAGTGTTTTTCTGCTCTGGGTACCTCTTGAGGGACTTCCTGCAGTGATGTGGCTTTAAAACTGAGGCAGGTAGTCTGGGGCTCCCTGGGGAAGGGAAATTTGCTTAATACCTGAATAACACAATGTCAGTCAAGCCAAGGGAAAGGAAAAAAAAAGAAAGCTGGACAAGTGAAAGATAAATAGGTTTAAATAATTACTATTGAAATCTGGTTATGCTTGTAATTTTGTTCTCAGCATGGAAGTCCCTCTGTAAGCAATTCAGCACAGCCCTTTGAATCCTGCTGGAGTTTTATTAATATTTCAGTAGCTGCGTTAGTAATGGCACGAACAGTGGAAGTGCTGTGATGAGCTGTGGAGTTTTCAGTGAAATCCCTGCCTTAGGTGGTCAATAAAGCCACACAAACAGAGCACCCTGGCCTCCAGAGTGAGGGACCAACCCTGCAAACATCCTTTCCTCTGCCATTAGTCCTGGAGAAGTTCTTGAGAGCTCAGCAGCAATAATCACCACCCCAGGAAGAAGTGGCTGGGTTTAATGGCACCACGCATACGAGCGAGCGCAAGGTCTAGTCAAATGTGTTTACTGAGAGAAAAAAATTATTGCTGTGCTTCCAGAGTCCATCCCCTTTCAGGGAAGTGCTTCAGAGTGTGCTTTCCTTTCAGCTTGTGGTTGAGCCCCCTGTGCTTCAGTGGGTGCAAAGTGGCCTTAAGTGTTTTGCTGAATAGGAGCCTCATACATTTGTGTGTTTACCTGCAGCTTTTCCATATCTATTTTCAGATATCTTTTATCTTTTCCAGTGAACTTTGCATTTTCTTCCCCTGCAATGAGCGTCTTTTCTTCTCTGGGTGCGGGGATTTTTCACACTGTTCCAAGCAGACTCATAGAACAATATTGGGTTTTGCCCTCGCGCCTTTCTCCAGCTTTTACTCAAAACATTGAGTGTCACCACCTGATTGTGAATTTTCAGAGTACACTCCTTGGTTATTTGGCAGCCGCCTCGCTCTGCACCTCAGGTCCCTGGAGGAAGTTTGTGTCTCAAAACCAGGCTCAGAATGGAGATGGCAAGGGAATTTCATCCCACCTCAGCAACAAAAGCTCAGAAAGAAAGTTGTCTATTTGTATGTCCATTTTCTGCAGCCAGATATCTTGGCATATCCAAGTTGCTAAAGCTCAAAATTTGCAACATAGGCTTGTGTTATCTCATTTCTTGCCATTTTCTTTAAGATGTCGTCCCCTGACGAGAATAGTCCAGGATGTTTTCTCTTTTAGCTGGAGAGTTTTCCTTAAGAAATAAGCATGCTATCAAAGAGAAAGAAAATAAACCCATCTAGGATTATTTCCAGCAGGAAAAGCAGCTGCAGCTGAGGGGGCAGCGATGCCAAAGCCCAGGAGTCCGGAGTCAGAACTCTGAGATTTATGAAGAGTTAAGTGAGTTGCACGTGGATAAGCAGTTGAAGGCTGAGCCACCACCTCCAGTAGGGCAAAAAGAGGTAACACAAACAACTTTCCTACCTGATACTGCATGAAATTCATTGCACCAGCTCTGTAGTGCATGCCACTGGTTTGTGTGGGGTTTGTGGCTTGTAAAAATACATGTTTGTCAAGGGGTAGGAAAGCAATAGTGTGTAATAGGTATTACAGTCTTAGTGAAGAGGAGAGAGGATTTTGTCATTATAAAAATAATTGGAAAGCTTGGAGAACATGCATTATAAATTAAGATGGAATTGTAAGAGGCTTTTGGGGAAAAAAAATCAAACCACAAAATCATCTATAATGTTACTGTCTCATTTTAGGAGAAAATATGTGTGTGATTTCCCACTGAAAAGCATCTCTAGGAATGGCATCTGCTGACTTGGCAGACCTGAATGTTGAGTTCACTGGAGGGCATCTGCTCTCTGTCACAGATTAACATTTCTTTGCCTGTTAACACACACCCAAGAAAGGTGCTGCAATTTAAGTAGCTGATGTGAAGGTACTAACTAAAGAGCAAACCTTGGTATTATTTAGTTGATTTGGCCAAAATGCAACTCATTAATTGTTTCTTGATGTGTACACATTGACATTTGTTTTCAAGTTGTAGGATGATGTTGTCCTTATAACCATAAATATCAAAAATAATGTGTTTGTACTGTACACTGAGTGACTCCAGGCTGTGTAATTGCCTGTATTCTCCTTGCTGACTTGTTGGGGGTTCTTCCCCTTCAGATTTAGTATTTTATTGATGTAACATTGCCTTTATTATTAGAGAGTGATGGATTCCTCCCTTTGAAATCAGGAAATAGAGGTTTGGAATGTCCTGGGAATTTGGAGAACTCCACAGGTGCTTGAGACTGGAACCAGGGATTGTTGTGTGGGATGAAAATTGATGAGAGGGAAAGGATGGCACAGCACTCACACACATCACACCTTTCCCAGTTCTACTGTAAAACTGCTGGCAAGTTTGTGCCCAGCAGGAGCAATCCCATGAAGAAATCTTGACAGGACAACAGGAAACAGACCCAGTCCACAGCCAGGGCTCCCCTTCTCCAAGCCTGCTGATTCATGTTGTCATATGGGTGGAATTAAATGTAGACAATCTGCATCTGGACTTGTCATCTGAGGCCTCTGTTTAGACAATGTAGGCAGGTAAATGTGTCTCCAGCTGAAATCAGCATTTACATTAGGTCAGATCTCATAAAAGTGCCCATTTCTCTCCATTAACTATAAAGGGAGCACTTAGGTTGCACATTTAGGTGAGATAAATTCCACTCACAGGATCCAGAAATCCTCCAGCCATGAAGCCTTTCTTTAAAGGGCAATCCTTGCCAGAGTACATCTTGGCATATTCATATTCAGAAAGAAAACATCCTGAATTTAGAGGAAGAAGACTCAAATATTTGATATCCTGGTCTCAGGGAAAAAAAAAATAAAAGTATGTATATTTAGCGAAGAAATACAAACAATGTAAAGAAGCGTTATAACTAGGAGGAATTAGAAGACCACATCAGGCATTTTTCTCTCAGGGGATTAGGTATCCTTCATGTTAAAATATTTTTTCAAGACAAATGGACCCTGTGATCCTAGACAGGGAGGCCAGAAAACTATGTCCTTTTTTAGTGCTATAACAAAATGTCATGATAAGTCAGGAACATTCTAGCCTCGATATATTCAGCAACATCGTGATAAAGAAATAATCCCCATTTCCTCCCTCAGCTTTCAAAGGGTCCTGAGACACAAATGCCACCTCTCTATAGCAGAGTATAATTGATTCTATTTGCAGCTGCTTAGAAAGAGGTGGAGGAACATGGCAATAATCCAGGGATGACTTGAAATCGAGCGGAAGTTCACGCGAGGCCATGAATGCCAACACAAAAGAGCAAAGCCCAAAGGATGCTATTTTGGAAGGTCTCGTGTGGACATGACATACCCACGGTCCCCCTGTGCAGAAGCAATCTTGGTGCCAGCACGCCAGGACACGCTCGTCATATTTTTTGATGAATGTCCCAAGAAGTTGCAAGTGGCCAAATAAAGCCAGCAACTGCAAGGGAGTAACAGATTTGGTATGGCCAAGAGGCAGGGCTTCCAGTGATTGTCAGTAACAGGAAACACTGGATGTGTTCCGAGTAAAACCCTGTTGGTGTCAGTAAAGGGTCCATTATATGATTAAAAATTCATTCTGTATCAATCATCAGAAAGGCACTGTAGAAGTAAAATCATTGGTGTCACGGGTGGAGAAGACTTCGGAGTACAGACTGGTTGCTTTCTCTGCCAAAATGCTGACCCATAAAATATTCACACAACTTTGTGGAGTCTGGCTTTAAATGGATTTCTGGCTTTCAACTGAGATTTCTTCATTTACCAAAAGGAATAATTCACTTGCTAAAAAGAAATAACTCATGCCTGGGTATATTTCCTTAAATACCAGCCTTTTCTCACCATTTTTTCCCCTTTTAAAATGCCATTTCATTACAGTCTTTTACCAGTTTTACCCATCAGTCTCTTTGTATGAATTAATATCACTCACTTTAATAGACTGTTGCTTGCTTCCTATTGTCTGGGGTTTACCCCCTGAAGTCATGCACCATTGTTCTTTAATTTCATTATTTTTGTAAATTAATATCTCTGAGCCACTTATCTGACGTTTTTTGCCTCTTTCTTTGCAACTCCCTCAACTGCTCATTTTCCTAGTTCTTTTGCCAAGGAGGAAGTGCAATATTCCAAATACAATTTCTACAGAACTCTAAAAGAAGAAATAATATCCCATTATCTAGACATGATGCTTTCATATGGTTTTCTACATCATTATATCCCACTGCAAAATCACATATATATTTCTTTTTAATATTACTCCAGGTTTCCAAAATGTCCATTGAAATTTTCCTGTAACTTGCCCATTTGTACTTTTTTAAATCATGTCCCATTTTGCTGTATTCTCTCCACGTTTCCCTTCTCTTTTCCCTTCTGCTTCCTCGATTTCAATACTCTCTCCAATTTAATATTATCAGCTAACATGAGGATTATATCGGTCAGGACCTCTTCTGTATCTTTAGTGAAGATAATGCTGACCCTAATCCCTGCAGATTTCCTCCTCTGAAGAGAAAGTTTGTGCTGTATTTGGGTCCTTAGAATGGCTTTTCTCCACACAGCAATGGGTGAACCCGAGCCAATTCCAATTTATTTTAAAAGTAGGCTTTTCTGTAACAGACATCCAACTGTTTTCTTAAGGTTTATATATCATATGTCAATTTGATAGATTAAGGCTCTGATTTTCAGAGGTGAGGCAGAGAAGAAGGGAGGTAAGAGGGCTAAGCCTTGAGCAAACTTCAACTTTCGATGAGATTTCAGCGTCTCACTGCTAAAGGCTTTTTGAAAAACACTTTCAGATCAATTTGCTGCTATTACAGGCACAAGCAGTGGGTGTGGAAGCCCTGTCCAGGGACTTAAAACAGTCACTCCATCAACAAACACTTTAAAAACTGCCTTCTGCAGCATGAATTTATGCACCAGGGGAAGATCTTCCAAAGGGGTCTCTGACAGATCCCTTGCCTCTGCCTGGCACACTTTCTCTACTCATCTATTCCAAGAAAGAAGGAGGAGATTCTGTATTTGTCCTTTTTGCCTTCTTTTGAGCTCTTTTCACCCTGTTTGTGCAGAGTTCTTTTAGCACACAGGAGAACCACCTCACTGCCTTTATGTCTATGACTTTTCACTCTGATTAAGCTGCCTCCTTTTCTCTGTCTTTATTTAATTTACTTTAATCACAGGCTGCAGCAAGTGTTTAGTGATCTGTGATTCCCATGATTATTCCCTTTTCCTCCTCTCTCAGCTCAGTGTTGTGTTTACTTATTGCTGCTCTCCTGGGCCGTTTCCAGTTTTCCATGAGCATTCACTATTGATTGCTAATGATGTGTTAACTGGGTGTATTGGATCCCTTTATTCTCTGCAGCGTGCCTTGCCTGGATCTGCTGGTTTGTATATGTGTATATTTAGGCTTTCTGGCTATTTCTCTACTTACATTTATATTAATTCTAACAGGCTCTCCCCTTTCTTGTTATTGATCCCCTTGTTGGATGATTTTAAGAAGTGTTTATTTTCTTAGACAACTGAATTTTGATTAGCTACATTCCCCTGATCAATTGCTCGTGTCCCTGACTCTTCCCTGAGTTCATGAAAACCTTAATCCTTTAACCTTTCTGGCAAAGAGTAACCTTTGCTTCCTTCCCAGAATCATCCCTAATCTTTTCCTTCTCTCTCATATGTCTGGTTCCTTTTTCTGGTCCCTGTTTAGACCCTCAAACCTTAATCTACTGTTTTCTGAATCCATGTTCGTTGCCTCTTCTTTTTGGAGGCTTTTCAGAAGAAAACCTGTCTGTTTGCCGTGCATGTTCCCCACTTCCCTTTTACACTGGTGGATTCTAATATTTCCTGGAAAATCCTCCTGATAAATAACTAAATAGTCTATGATAATTTCATTGTATTTTGTTCTGTGAATTTCCTAACCTGTCTCTGCTAAATCCAGCTTTCTAGTTGAAAATGTTATCAAGCTGACATTGCTCTCACAATTTTCTTTGATTTCTGGCTATTGGTAAGAATTATACCCAACAAAGCTTCTCTTCTCTTTGGAACCCCTATTTTCTACATCCTACAGCTGCATATGATTTAGGACTATTTCAGTGATCTCTGTTTTGACATCCACATAACAGAACACATAATGACTAAATGCATTCCCTAATGAACAGCATCATAAAGTTCTGACTGTGCTAGAACTTGCTATGACATTTTTTCCCACCATCATACACTGCTGTGAGGAAATGGGCTCTATACGACAGCTGCATTCTGAATATGGCTTTTCAGAAGCTTTATCCGTATCTTGGACCTGTTCTGTTCTTTCTGTTCTCTCTTTTTAAAAGGTCTCTTCTCAATTGTTTGCAGATCTTTTGCGTGCAGCATTATAAACCCTAGCCAAGACTATGACCTTCTGGATGCTGCAGCTAATTGCAAACAAGTAGCTTCCACCCCGGCTTGCAAACGCTGCTGGAATGTTCAGTCTTGCCCATTTTACCCCAGGTTCAGCATTTCTCTGAATTCAGCTATAAATTTTGCATTGACTGTGTATGCTGGAAAACAGAGGACCCATTTTCACATTAATAATAAATATATAAAGCTGTGCCTAGTCTCTTACTCCATCACCATCATGCTTATGAAAATAATACTTTATCTGTACGTGCCATCTCTCATATAACTATCTCACAGGCTGTTTAAAAGCATGGGTAAGTATTATTGCCCTCATTTTTTAAAATGAAGGCAATAGTATTGCAAGATAAAGCACAAAAACTTTTAAGTGGGAACTCAGAGACCAGAGCAAACCAATTCACAAATGACACGCCTCTCCTGCTTGGAGCTATTTGTCATTGCCATGATCCATAGAAGATACCAGCTTTGGTATTACCCATTTACATCAGATTATATCCAGAAACAAACTGTGAGCAGGACTGGGCAAATATCAGGTCTTTCACTTTAATGGCCAAGCTATTTAGCTTGTAAAATTTAAAGGTAAATCAAGTAAAATTTAATTTTGGATTAACAGAAAATAGAAACCCTTTATTTTAGATAGCAAAATAAAATAGGGGGAAGACATTTCCTCTTTTATTCTAAAAACAGTGTCTTGATTCTGTTAAAGGAAAGTTTAACCTGAAATGAAATTTCTATTTCATATTTTGGTGACTTACTGAATCTTGTATCATATGTCTTTTAATCATGAGTTCAGCCTTCAAAACAGATTTTGAAAATAATATATTCCCCGGAATTTTTTTTACCCACATTTGCTTGAGAGTTCCTGCTCTAAATAGATGAGACAACCAATGCTTCAGGGAGTGGGAAATTCCTGCCCCATTTTGCAGAGGAGGATCTGAGAAACGCTGAATTTAAACAATGCACCTAGGATGATGGTGTCAAATATTTCAGGCAAGTAGTAGAGCCCTTGAGACACTTCCAAAAGCCATGTGCTCCTCCTCCTACGTCATCTGGAGATCAGAATGGTGTGACAGAAAGGCAAGGGGCCATGTCATGTGCTGAGAACAAGTTAGGCTTGGGATGAGACAGGAGGAAGAGCCCTCTCAACATATTTGTACTTTAGCTTCCTGTGGCTGGATGCTGGAGGAGAGGCTGTCAGCAGGAGCAGAGCATGGTCCTGAGTGAGCAGGTGCAGATTTCACCCACCAGCTGTGGGTGAGGAACCTCAGGAATGAGGCCCAAAAGACAGGAACCCAAGGCAGGTCATCCAATTCATCCTTCAGCATTTCGGGAGATAGATCCCACTTCTGGTACCCCCCCACCCAAAGGTAGGAGCCTTCAGGATGTCAAGCAGATGAAGTCCATCATTCCAAGGTTCCATCTACCATAAACCAGAGCAACCTGGTCTGGTGGAAGGTGTCCCTGCCCATGGCAGGGGGACTGGAACTGGATGATCTTGAAGATCCCTTCCAGCCCAAATAACTTTAAGATTCTGTGATTAATGTTCAATGACTGTTCACTCTCTTTCTGTGTTTTGCTTCTCTGTTGTTTCAAAAAGTAAGTTCTGTGTGTTAAGTTCTTGTTGTTGATGGGTCAGTCCCCGGTCTCAGGGTAGGCAGAGCTGTCACCAAGGAGTGGCACCTTGGGAAGTGCATGGCAATGTCTCTGTTGTGGTGGCTTCAGCTGGGGTGCTGGTTGGTGGAATGACAATTCAGCTACTTCCTTCAGGGCAACTGATCAATTTGTTTTCCACATCTTTGCTCTTGTTGACAACAAGCTTGATGAAATCAGTCTTTCTGAAGGCAGCACAGTGGATTTGACAAATCCTGCAGAACTGCTGGAGCAGATCCCCGAGTTTGCTGAGGAGCTGATGGAGCCTGAGGATTGCTTCCCTGAAGGTAAGAGCCTGCATGTTTCACTGCAATGCTGGGGCAAGAAACCTTCTTTTCTCTTACTGAACATCTCCCAGCCTTCTCACCATGTTGCTCTGGCTGCTTGCAGTAGTATTTCACTGGATGCACTTCGTTTCTTAGGCACTATAATGCTCCAAACACACACTCAAACTCCCTTGTTACCATTAATCTTTGGATTTCCAAGCTGAGATAAACCAAGAACATGCTCTAAAATGCTCTGCAGCTTCTAAAGTCTTAGGCTTTTAAAATCTCAATTTGTACCATAAAGAGTGGTTTGTTTGTTTCTTTGTTGTTTTTTAAATGCTGATTTTTGTCATTTGGCCAGTGAAGATTTTTGCCTTCCAATATGTGTGCATGATCAAATTTGGTAAAGAACTGACCATATCAGAATGTTTCCATTGCTTAAATGTATCCAGGCAGTTCTTAGATCCTGTCTGCAGGGTTCACGAGTCTCAGGGACTCTTCCATTTATTTTAAAGGGTGTCAAGATCCAGTAACTTTCATCTAGTCAGAGAACTGCTGTGTAAAGGGGATTTAACATAATTATCTTAGATAACAACAGACCACATTTACATATCTCTTTTAATACTGAAATTCACCATCATTTTATTAATATTTTAACACCAGCCTGCTCCAAAACACAGATGTAAAACCCAGCTACATCAGAAGATCTATGTTAAAATAAATATATAAAGTAAACAGCTTCCTAAGTTATTTCTTCTCAGAGTGAGTTCTATTCCAAATATTATCTCCGTCAAATTTTTTGTTTTCCTATAAATCTGGGTTGGAAAAAACAGAGTTAGCTGAATGTAAGAATAGTCCCTTGAAAATTCAAGCATTATTATAAACAAAAACAGAGCAGCTCAGATGGGATCAGACAGAGATGATTTGCTGGGTATATGAATGCCCCTGAAGTCAGCAAAAATGTGCATCTCTATATCTGTGAGAAAGATGATTGAATGAGGTAAGGGAGCCCTGCAGGGTTTACAAATGCCCCTTGGATCGAAACATTTTTTTGGCAGCTGTGCTTAAAAGCAGTAGCCAAAAATTAATGCAGTTGACGGAAGAGAGCATGGTGTAACTATTCAGACCCATGCAATAACATTTCGAAATTAGATCTGGTGTTTTCATTCTTTCACAATACATTTCTTAATGGGGCTAGTGAGCAGCAATCTCTGTTTGTGCCCTGCAAAATGATTATGTTATAGGCGCTTAAATAAGCCAGTGCTGTGAGATCAGTGCTGTTCAGATGCCAATTTACAAATTCTGAAACTGTGTTTGGCCATGACCACCATCCAGTTTTTTAAAAGAAACAAGGCAGACACCACACAACACTCTGTAATTTGATCTCTCTTAAAATAATGAGACCTACCTGAAATTCCACAGTGCAAGACCACAATGGAACCAACCCAGTTTGTCAGATCTCCCCCAGTGCTGTCTGTGGGATGCAGGGTAGCAAGCAGGGCTCTTCTAGATAGATCACAGGAAGTTTTTAACCAGCTTTGAAGCCTGCTGATCAACCTGGCAGCAGAGAAATGCAGAAGCAAAGGCACTGTTGCGTTACTTCCACCCAGGTTCTGGCTCCTGCACCCTTCCTCCTGAGCGCCCCTGCTCCTGCATTTTGTTTTTGCTCCTAATCTTTCTTAGTTCCTCACCAGTGCCTGTGCAAGTCAAGGTGTTTTTCTCTTGTCCCAGGATGCAGCCAGCTGAGCCTTGAGCTCTAAATGGGGATTGAAGGAGAGCCTGCTCTCCTATCCAGTGGCACCTGGAGGTGCAGGTGACATCCTCCTCAAGACATCTTCTCTCCTTTCCTGTGCAGCGCAGCTTAGCTATGCACATTTTTCAGACTTTACTGTTTTGGCTAAATGTGATCACATTGCTTATGAATTTGGCAAAAGTGCACAAACACTGTGTGATTATTTGCTCATAAAATTTCCAGTGAAATTGCATAAACTGGAAGTCCAAATGATTCTTACAGCAATGACATTAACATTGGGTTTAATTTATGCAGGGAAACAAAGTGTTTTCCTGTAATCAACTGCTGTTAAATATTTCCAATATTTTTGCCCAAACTTACTATTGCAATTAAACCTCATGCAGCTGTCACTTCAGTCTAGTTAAAAACCAAGTAAGCCGACTAACAGAAGTCTAATTAGCTGAGATGACAAGACTTTAAACTACAAAAGTGAAAATATTGAAGGACATGCACTGGGCAGGTTCATCTAGTGCTGCCTTTACTGACTTTTTATAAAGAGATACAACAATATTTGGTACATTTGGGAGTATGAAAGTTAATATTTGTGAAAGAAGGAGATTATGTGAAAAAGAAGAGGGAGAGGGGAAGGGTTAATTTCTTAACTTCTTTAGATGTCTAAATTCAAACTATGACATTTCTCAACGCATCCAGCATAGGTTATGTCCTGGACAAATATGTTCCAGATTCAGGCCCCTTTTTTTCAGATAACAAAGGCAACAAAGATAATGCATGTTCTTGAAATAGTTGCTGAAAGTTTGCTGAGGTCACAGTTTTCCGGGAGTTGGGTGACCCAGATAAGCCATAGGTCATTTTTCTTGGGGAGACTTGTTAATATGTTATCATCTCAAAATAGCTTTGATTAGGGTCAACAGGGAACATTCTTGGGTCAGGAAATGTGAAGGCAAGGTAGGGTCACAGCCCTGGCAGCGAGCAAGTATTGCTGGGAAGAACCTGACAGAAATGGAGAGACCATTTCTGGTTGATGGGAAAGGAACATTTATTCAATGCCAGCTATTTGGGTACTTTTTCCTCCAGATGCCTTGCAACACTCCAGTCCTCTTACCTCCATCGGTATGTGTTCTCTGCAGCAAAATTTATTCCCTCTTTGGACATTATCTTCTGTGTCTCACAGAAGGTCATCCAAAGAGAGCCCTCAGCCCACAGGGCGCTCCTCTCTCCCAGACCCTAATAGGAGAAAGATTCCACCAAGTCCTCAAGCGTAATTCCCCGCTGGCAGAGGTTTCAAGGGAATATCTCCAGAGGGTCATGAGGGAATGAGCAACCTCGCTCAACGCGTGGTTGGTCGCAGCTCGTGACACCAAGGACGCCCAGAACCTTTCCGTGGTCACATATTTCCATGTGACCACGGGGTAGGAGCCATTATCGCTCCTAAAACGCCCAAATGTCAGCTGGAAAATGCCGCGTGCCCAAGTTGAAGTGGTGGGATCTGTGTCCTGCCCTTCCCAACCGCGGATAGCGGCTGTTTAGAAGCAAAAAAAGGAAGAGAAGAAAAATATAGACCATTAAACGGAATAATTCTGAACAGAGTTACAGGGACTGCCACTAGATGAGTTTTAAAGGCTGAGTGAAACCAAGCCAAACTCAACAAAATGTGCTTATTGGCATCCTAGGAAAAAATCACGGAACAAACCCAAGTTTTAAAGTATTGCTTCCTTCTGGCTATAATACCTGAGATACTCTGTGTTTTTCCACCAGGAACAGCGTGCTGGCATTGTGTTGTACACAATTTTCAGGCATCATGAGACTCTTAGAGCCCTATTACGCTTTCAGAATTAAATTAATACAGGTTGGACAGGACCTCTAGATTTAAAACTCATCCACCCCCTCACTCAAGGCACAGATGACATCAGTGGTAGGCCAGGCTGCCCACTGCCTTTGCTCCAAGACATCACACTCCTTGATGATGTGTTTTGAGGAGAGTAGCAGAAGATAAACAAGAAATGAGCCTTTGTTAAGCCCTTGGAAGGGTAATAACACCAAGCTGTGGTTTTGTCAGACGCCCCCTTGGCAGCCCCCAGTTGTAGCACACAAGTAAAGTCTCAGCTCTCCTGATGTGTCTCAGGTACTCAAACACTGGAGACAGTGACTGTTAATCTCTCTTTCACACTATAAAACCCAGCTGTGCAGTCACAAAATCATGCAATTCTTCAGGTTGCAAGGGACCTTAAAGTCATCCCATTCTGACCCCCCTGAGTGAGTTAGTAGTGGGGCCAGAAGGTGAGGAAAGGGTTAAATGAGAAGAGTCTGCTGAGATCATGTTCCCTCCAGCATGGGGAGAGTGTTGGGGTCTTTCAAAGGGGGTACAGTTGGGTTTGCTCTCTTATTTGTGCATATCCAGGTAGCCAGACTGGTCATTAGAAAGCCAGCTTGGCATATATATATGTATACACTATATATATATATATATAAATAAAACCCGTGGTATGAATAACTGCCTGCTTGAGTTCATGCTTAGGAAGCTGTATTTGTGTCAAACCAAGCAATGCTGTAACCAGCACTCAAAGCTAAGAAAAATACTGTTTTGTTCTAAAAATGAATGTCCCAGTAATTGAGAACCCTTGTGTAAAGGCACTCACAAAATTGCTGTGGTTTGAACACAAGGTACCACATTTGCTGGACAACAGAATGGGAAAAATGAATTGGTGTTCCTGGTTTATTGAGAGAACCAGCAGCCCAATCCATCCAAGGCAAAAATAATGATTTTATGAAAATTTAAGTATATATATTGGTGTGAACAAGCAGTGGATTTGTAAATTCTTTGCCCATGAGCCTAAAATCAGTAGGCTTGGCTGTCAGGCATTGAGGAGGAAGGTTTTGCAGTATAACTCCCACATTTACAAAGAGATTTTTTTTCCCAATGCAGCAAGGTAATGCAATCAAATCCAAGAGCTCCATGATTAAAGTGCACCAGGCTAGAAAATGTGAATATGGAACAAAAGGAATATTTACACAAATGCATTGCAAATTAAATTCCTTCTCCTTTTTTTTTTTTTAAGATATAGTTTAATCTTCAGTTTGTGCTATAGGACACCCTAATGACTTAAGGGACTATTTCCCTTGTTATGAAATATGACTGAAATGTAAACAATATCATGGTGTATTAATGCATTTGGAAAGGTTTCTTGGTAAATAGGCCTCTGTTTTATGAGAAATGGGATGAAATATCCAAATGTCAATTGAAAACAGACATTGTTCTTGGACAACTTGGCCACAGATGCAGCTCAGAACAACTTCACAGATTTACCAGTAAATAATTCAACCCTTTGGGAGGACTTCTTCCCCTGTTCTGTGTTCTGATGAGCAGTGATCTACCAACCAAAAGACCATGGTGGAAATGAGTCAGTTTGCTCTCAAAAACGATGCAGCCCAACATGAATTTCAGTGGCAAACCAAGCCCTGGCAACATCACAAGGTGGTCAGAGTCTTCTGCACAACCAATGCCCTCCCAGCACCAATTTCAGTGGGATAGCACAAATCTGCTGGACCAGGCAAGATGAGTAACTGTCATAAGAAATGCCAGAGGTTTTATTCCTGCCTTGACACTTGCTGTGATAAAAGGTGTTAATGAATGTTCTCCTTCATGTGGATTAAGTGCACCAAAGCTGGGCTTTGCTGACCAGATGCCTTATTATAGGAACAGCTGGAGTTAGGATTGCTCAGATCCTCTCCAGGTCATGCCTTAGATGCATCAAAATTATTTTGATATTTTGATTTCACAGAAATTGGAGAAAAAATAAACCAACAAAGCATTAGGCTACAGACCAAGGTCAAGTAAACTTTTTCTGTTTGGTTAAGTGAAGTTTCCAACTCAACAGTAAGCTTAGGTCAAGATGACCAGAGCAGTAGGCTACCAGCGTTAGAAAGAGTCCAGAAGGCATGAAAGAACAGCCAGAAAGGAAAATCACGAAATTTAAATAGAAACAGGTTTCTGTTAATTCATTAAAAGACCTGTTTGGGGTCAGGATTTTTTTTCTTCTTTCCTTTTTCTCTTTGTGAATAGTTAAAAGCAGCATTTCATCTGAATTGCAGACAGCACAATTATTCACGGAAGTACTGCCTGACATTAACAATTGTAGCAGAATCTGGTCTAAACATTTCTGAATTGGGCCCAATCAAAAGCATGGGATTTAATAGCACTGTGATTTTAGGCTGACTCATCTGATAAGCTATTTTGGATTTTTCAAGGTATTACTGTCAGTAACTAGGACTCTTTTTTCAGATTGAAATTGCATGAAAGCAATCAAAGAGCATTAAAAAAAAATTAGTGGTGCTACCTGGCTTTCTGTCTTTAAAAATACCTCTTTGTACTTGTAGACTATCAGATGGAAGCCAACTGAATCAGTAATAACCTGGTTTAACTGTGTTGTAAGTATTTCCCATCACAAATGAAGGGACTCTGGAACCCACAGTGCCCTGCTCATTAGTGTCTAATATGAAGGTGATCCCTAATTTTAGCTGTGCCTGGGCTCAGGTAATCATGTGGGCTCCCTGTGTAGTGGAACTCCTCCAGGGAATGATTCATCCAATTTTCTTACAGTGGGGAAAACCACTTCCTGGGAGATTCTAACCTTTTCCAACAGTATTTCCTGAGCATTTATATGCTGTAGGAGCATGGCAGAGCATGTCATGCCTGTTATTGGCTGGGCTTAAGCATTTGTCTATGAGATGAAAAAGCCAAGTAACCATCTAGGGAGAAACTTATGAGAAAAGAGCAAAATGTTTCTGTGTAAATGTTTCAAGTAAGAAAAAAAGCTGATTTTTTTTCCAAATTGAAATTAGTTTTAAGAAGGAGATAGATGCAAGAATAGATGCAAGCAGTGGCTACTTCCAGTACAAGGGGGGATTTTTGCTTAGCACAAAAAATCCACGCTTACAGAGTGAGCAACCTGCTCATTAAACCGTTCATTTGATAGGTGAGGGATTTCAGCCCAAGCCTTTGATCTTCCTGATTCAAAGCTGGGGTGACAATAAGGTGGGCAATCTCCCTGAATTATAAACCCAGAGAGTGAACCAGACACCTGAAGGGTGGTGATGACCATGTGGGCTGTGGGGTGAGAAGCAGTGCAAGAGTTTTCTGGCAGCACTGCTGAGGTGCAGCTGATGGTGCCCTCAGTCATGTTGTGCTGGTGGGATTCTCCTGGTGGGCCTCTCTCAGTGGAGAATCTGCTTTGTGAAGTCTCTTCTGTGTACCTACTTCCTAAAATACACCCAAACCCACATGCACCGCCAGCTGTGAGCATTGTACTGGTTTTAACAAAAAGTAGTGACTAATATGATGTCCTTTTATCTCTTGCCTTGATTCTTTAGTGTTTGGGATTGAAGTGCTTAGAAGGATAATTCTTGCCTTTGCTGAAGTGGTACCTGACCTACAAAGGGATGGAGAGCTGCTTCTTACATTTCCATCTTCTCCCAGTATTACGCCTTTCTAAAAAAATTTTAAAAATTTAGTGTATTTCAACTGAGCCCAGAATTTCTCTGAGTTCCAGAATACAGAGGTAAACTGGGCGATGCTGTGGGTCTGTGTGATGCAGGCATTTAGAGAACAAGTAGTTATGTGCTATGATTACCTTTACATAAATGCTTTACTGTCCTTTTAGTCCCACACCAAAACCTAGCACAGCCAAGAGCCCACACCTAACCAACATCTCAGAAATGTGAGGGGAAAAGTTCTGGGGGTAGTTCCTCTATGAACTCAGTCCTCCTACATTTCTGCTACTGTATAGGAGGGATCTGGGATAATAAAAACTCACAGAAAATGCCAGGAGCACCACAGCAGACTTAGCAGCTCTCTTCCTCCTGGCAGAGCCCTGTGGCAGCACAGCCCCACTTCCAGCTGCTTGGGAATCCCAAAATCCCAGGAGCTGCACTTGATCTCCTCCCATATCACAGCAGCTCAGGTGCCTCAGCTGGGCCACCTCGAATTAGCAGCATCTGCTCTCTCTGTAACCTTGGCACTCACCCTCTTTCCTCCCCAAACTGCCTCCCCTAAATATTATTCCTACTCACAGAAACACTGCATTGCATCACCATGGTAAGACATCCTCCCTTGTCACTTCTCACCACTGGCTGTGTGTTTCAAGACACGTTGGTGACTTTGGCCACATTGCAGCTATAGAAGCAGTTGGCTTGTGGCTTTTTTTCTGATAGGCCAATAAACCTGCATAGTTAAGTCTCTTCTATACAACACATGGAATAAATGTAGGGTAAGAAGCATGCTTTTTGAAAATAAAATAGTTTTTGATGGTCATTATCATCAGCAAATGTGACATTTGAGTCAGATTACCTGATGTAAGACTGACTGGCCCGGACAATTCCTGGCTCCCAGGGTCCTCTCACACCATTTTAAGTTTTTGCCCAGCACAAGGAAATGCACATTGATGTTTTTGAAGTGGGAGAGATGGATCTGTCTGTTACCAATGACAATATCTTTTTGCTACAACAAATGAGGGTTGCTAAGGAAACTAAAAATGGCCATGGTCTTGCCTATCAGAAATCCTTGTGTGGGCCCCATTACCAGCACAGCACTTAGCTATCACACACTATTTGTCACTGAGGTCAGAAAGTGCTACGAAGCATCACTGGGGATCCTGCTATGGAGCAGATAGCTAAATTTCTGTGACATCAAAGGGGATTTAACTGCCTCAGTATAATTCCAAGATTGTTCTAATGCCTTATTTAAGCTAATGAAAGTCCAAGAGATCAAAATCTGCTCCTGCTTTTGCTGCCTGAGTCTCTTCAGCACACTGGTCCCATCTGCACTGTAGCACCTCCTCTCATCATCTCTCTTTCATCAGATTGCCACTTTTAATCAGTAATTCCAGTGGCATTGTACTAGCAAGAAAATAACCTTCCTCCATTCAAAAGGATGTGGAAGCTATCACTAATAACCTCCCAGAGTTATTAGTCCTGATCAGAAGTGCTGCCTGAGCTCAGTTAACACTTTTTGAATGACCTAGGGCACTGGTGACTCATGGCCAATATATTCAGAATCACAAAAATCATTGGGAGAACTCCCTGGGACACATTTTAAGTGATTTTGAATGTTTTTTAATAGAGGAGTGAGAGAGGGAAAAATGGAAGGCAGAGCAGAGAGGTTTTGTGAGAAGCAAGAGGAAGGAAAGACACTGTGCAGCAGTCTATTGCTAAAAGAAATTTTCCTTAGCAGCTTCTTATTTATTTTACTTTCCTTAGAAGCTTTAAGAACTAAATGGGCTTTTTTTTTTAACAATTCCTTTGTTTTTGTTTGATTTCTTACAGTCTGTGTGAGATTCTTCCCATGCTGTTCAGTGGACATCACAAAATTTCCAGGCAAAATTTGGTGGAGGCTGCGAAAGACCTGCTACAGAATCGTGGAGCACAACTGGTTTGAAACATTCATCATCTTCATGATCCTGCTGAGCAGTGGAGCCCTGGTAAATGTGACAGCATTTCCTAACTGTTTAAAAGTGGACATGGGTCTCTGGTGCTCTCCAGTTTAGCTGTCTCTAAGGTCTTATGAACCCTTAGTGGTCATTTCTCAAAGCAAAGCATTTAGTCTGGGGCTAAAACAGGTTGACAGCTTTTCTGATTTCACCTGCCATTACCATATGGTGGGGAAATTTCTTCTGCTGTGACATAAAATTCTGACTTGCACATGTTTTGAAAAGAAAATCCTTGAGGAAGTCTGTGTGAGGAAGTTTGCCAGCACTGCTGCTTCAACATCCCATAGCTGCTTCTCCATGAGAGTTCCCATCTGGAGGCTTGCATTTATTTTGCTCCAGGGGTGGCTTTGTTTTTTTCCTTTTCTTCTCTCCCTTCTTTTTTTTTTTTTCTTTATTAGTACATTCTGTAACCAGCAAATTAAAATTATAAAAGACACAGAGGGCAGTGAATCAGTGCTATCCATGGAGCTAGTGAGTGCCTGTATTCCTGTTTTGAAAGCACTTTAGGTTAACACTCAGTACCTTCTCTGCACAGGTCCTGTTTGTGCACAGGTGAATGTGTCTATGGGCACTGGTTTGTAATTGCCCAGGACTCTGATAGGGGATCCTCTCCTCCTGAGATCCCACTGCATTCTGCAATTATCCTCTGTGCATTTTCAGCCCTGGGCTCTTCACAGGGATGCATTTATATTTCTCTTTTGCATTTCTCAGGAATATCCCTGGAATTTGTGGGATTTCTCCCAGGTTTTTATCCTGACCTAGAGCAGAGATGTGTATCCAGAGTTCTCCAGGCTTTAGTCTGGTGGTCACCAGTCATCTCCTTTGTCATGGAGTAAGACACACACTCATTAAATTTGCAGGCAGTTCCATGTTTGGACGGGTTATCCATGCATTTCCAGAGGTCAGGATTGACTCCAGCCAAGTCACCAAGTGGGTGAATCTGCCTTAAGCAGTAAGGCAAACATCATCTTAGAAAGCTGCCTTCTTCCCCTCACCTGGAATAACCACAATGGGAAGGTGTGATGAAGGATGGCTGTAAGGAAGCAGATTTACTAAAAAGAACTGGAGAGAGAGCAGGAAAAAACCAGAATAAACTCCATCACAACCCTGCACAAAAGCCCACCACCCCACTGGGCTGTATAAATTATGCTGTTCTTCCACTCCAGTTGGCATCAAGGAGGCCTCAGCTGGAGCACTGGCTTCAGCTCTGGGCACTGCACTTTGGGAAAGACATGGGCTAAATGAAGAAACTCCAGAGAAGAGCAACACAAATTATCAGTGGCCTAAAAAAAGAGGAAAAACCACAGAAGTACTGAGTTTATGCAGCTCAAAGTCTCTGAAGGGAGAGGGAAAGGTGGAAATACATAAATGTTGATGCAAAAAAGAAAAGAAATGGATTTACTGTTCTCCTGGTTCACCAGAGATGGGCTGAAGTGTCACCCAGGGGGTTTTCTTTTATTATGAAAAATAAGAGGCTGAAAACCTTGGGTAAATAGTAGGCTTCTGAAAATTGTCACAGCTTTGCTGAAATGAATGGACTCTGACAGTTTTTGCACCAGCTTGAGCATCAGAATGTTAATTTTTGAATACATTTTAGAGGGGGAATGTCGCTTGCTATAATATGCTTTAGATGAAAACACTTCCTTACATATGTAATTAAAAGTGCCTTAGATAACTGAAGACTGCAATATAAAGCTCATTTAATTTAAATTGCATGCATTCGTTTAGTTTTTGCAGCTTTCAATTTAGCCAGTGCAGTTCTGTATCAGGGCAAACTATCCTGCATTTTCTCACATATCAGCACCGTGCTTCAGTATTTGGACTGGAGATGTTGGAGGCAACACACAAAATTTTTTTCCTGGTGTTCTGGGTTGCTCTCTTCCAAAAAACTGAATTCATCTGGCTGCATCTCTGGGACACCCTACGTTCTTAAGGGAGAAGAACTATATATACCTTTAAGCCAATATGTATGTGGTTAAACCATCAAAATATATCGTTAACTTACTGCAGAAGATCCAAAAACCTTTCTTAAGATTTTTAAGCCATAAACACCCAAACTGGAAGCCTACTTTCTAATAGTAATTTTGGATAACACTGCAGGTATCCTGCTTAAATCTTTTTTAACACACAAAGCAAAGCAGAAAGAAAAAAAAAAAAAAACTTCTTGATATTTTATATGGCAGAGGTTTCATCCATTGTCACAGTGAAAAAATGCAAAGCACCAGAATTTTGTCATTTGGCTAATATCCATAGCTTGTCCAGAAGTACAGAAGTGTCCAGGTAGCACATTTTTCATCCCTTAATAAGCTGCTTCCTGACTGACAGTGTGCTTTTAGTAGACAAAACACAATGTACTTTTGGACAAGTTAGTAGAAAGTAGGGAGAGCAAAAGAGGGAGAGGAGGAAATCACTTTAAATGGTTTGTTGTTATTTTTGCAGTAATTGCAAAGTACAGCAAGTCATCTGACAAAGTGAGTGAGCCCCTACGAGAAGTGATAAACTCCAATCTGTGCATTGTTTTCAGGCTTTCTCCAACAGCTCTTTCACACCCTTGAAATATCATTTTTGAAGGCAAGATAGGAGACAGGGTTGCAGCGAAAACGTCACCCCAAAGTGTGGGGACAAATGGACAAGCTTGGCATGGGCTGCCAAAGCTTTCTTGTCAGTTTAATTACTGTTCCCTGGCAGGCAGAAGAGCAGTGTGACTGCCTGAGTGACAAGTACCACACTTCTTGTATCTCCAGGCACTGGGTGTTTGCTAACTTTTTGAAGCTTCTCAGAAAGTAGCTACAGATCTGGAAATATGTAAATGCAGATAATTCAGATGATTAGCACAGACCATCTCAAATTGTGTTTCTTGCTGCCAAGTGCTCTGGGTCACACGATGGGATGAGAGTAATATGTCACAGCTTGGGTTATCCAGGTTACAGGGACTGGGGAGCAGCTTGTATAACAGCAAAAGTAGCTGGGGAAGCAGAGCATAATTTGACTTAGAATCCCCAAAACAGGCTGCATATTGGCAAACCTGACACCAGGATCCTGCCTTTTATTTGACTTATGTTATAAAGTGAAGGCTAAATTATGAGACATCTTTATTTTCTTTCTTTTGGGAAACATATTGGTTTAGATCTTAAATATTTTAAGGGGTTATTCAGTTGCTCGTATTTGATACAGACACTGAAACTCTTTTCATAATGCTCTGCATGAGATTAGTTGGAGAGACAGATGAGATGGGGAGATAGATACCTTGACCTTTAAAACATTATTGTTCTGCTAAGTGAATAATAATGAGCATTTCTTGAGGCAGAGAGCTGCAGCCACCCGAAATGTGATGGCTGAACAGAAGCCAGGGAACTCCAGTACTCCATAGCACAGGCAGGTTAATAACCCAATTTGTCATCATTAGCAATAAGATCTATTTGGCTAAATGTGAGGGTCATATTCTGCCTCCTAAATATAGACATCCTGTGCCCTGGGACATCTGAGGTACCTGGGTAGCATTGGCACAGCCAACAGGAGATGAGGCAGGATAAATCTGGGCATTTTGGGGTGGCACTCTGCTCATGGGTTCACATCCCAAACTCAGGGTGCAGAAGCTTTTCCTACACTCAAAGGATGTCCAGCCAGTACAGCCAGGAGAGCCTGGAGAGAGACAGCCAAGCCTGTGTCCATTGTAGGGGAAAGCTGAACAGATCTCTGAGGTCAGGGCCAGTCCTGTTTGTGCCTGAACACTCTTTTTAATTGCAATGTTAAAATACATCAGAAATCACAGATTGTACGTGATAATTTATCAAATACAGACCTGTAGTGCAACACCCATGCTTTCCAACAGGGCTCAGGAGCAGTTATTAAGCAATCCTTTGTACTTCCAGGCCTTTGAAGATATTTACCTTGAAGATCGAAAAAACATAAAAACCATGCTGGAATATGCTGACAAAGTATTCACTTACATCTTTGTCCTGGAGATGCTCCTGAAGTGGGTGGCTTATGGCTTCAAGAAGTATTTCACCAATGCCTGGTGCTGGCTGGACTTCCTCATTGTAGATGTGAGTATCATTTTGGAACTACAATGTTTCTCGTGTTGGGTTTTGCAGTGGGTGGGAAAGGGCTGTTAAGCTTGGCAGCTTTGCATCTGTGAAATGACAGCTGTCACTCTGATTCTGAGCATCAACCCTAGGCAGAGCTCAAAGGAGGTTTGGATGTGTAACTGAGCATCCCCAGGACCCAAAGCAAACACGAATGCCGTCATTGGTGACGTGGATGTGTCACCCTGCTAATCTGAGGCACATCCATCTCCTTCCCATCCCCAGGAATTCTCCCTTTCCTTCAGCATTTAACATCTCATTCTATTGCTGACCATGGGTTTATGTAAAAATCACAAACAGGATGGGACTGCTGAGGAGCTGCTGTTTATTTTCCATCAGTCTCATTACATGCTTATGACAATGGGAAGACGCCAGCAGCTCATGCCTCTGGCAGCAGACAAAGAACTAATGTTATAACTTACTTTAAAAGGTTTTTGACCAATCACACAAAGCAGAAGCACATTGACAGTAGATTTATCCAACCACTATAAGCACACATACCTTTAATTAAAACAATGCTTGCTTATTTAGAATACAATACCTGCTTGTAAGCCTTAAAACACAATGCACAGAGCTCCATTATCAAGCTTAGAACTTCCTAATATCTTACTAGATATGCTTTTCGGTAGTTTAGGGAGTTATTCTAGCCAAGTGTTAATACACAGACCATTGTTCTATTTGTCCATACTTTCTACTTCTCATACAACTTTTATAGCTCTAATTGCAGTTCTGCTGTTTCTGAGGCCTGCCTTTTGCAGCTTTCCCCAAACTCTCTGATTTTAAGGATTCTCTCTCTTGGTACAACTAACGAGAAACTTTCATAACTGTGTCATTTATGAGCTACCTTGAGTTTCATAGCTTTACTATGGTATATCTGTTTATTACTTGCTCAAAGGATCTTTTTTGCTGTGGAGAGGTGAGCTTGCTTTTAAGGATTAACCGGACCACTTTTTGCCACATTAAATGACATTTAAGGATTCCCACATTCCACATTCCCAGCTACTTCAGCCTGCTCTGCACGTGACCTGGGCACAGCAGTTTTGAGCAGATTAGAGGAGCTGTCCTTGGCGCAGCTCCTGGCCAGGCTGCCAGCAGTGTGTCACAGCATGTTCAGTTCTGGCTCCCAAATATTTACCAGTGCAGGAGTCCAGGAGAAGGTGTGAAAAGTCCTTTTGGCAAAGTGTCTTCACTACTACAAAACGTTGCAAAATACTCCAAATCCGTGAAATACCGCCACGCTTACTTCTACTGATTTAAGGGTAATCCTCAGAAGTCTGAACAAAAGGGAGCTCATGCCCCAGGAGTGTTGCTAGTACCAGATTTGGCTCCTTCAAAGATTCACTCTGAAGTGATGTGGGATCTGTCCAATCTGGGAAAAGTGAGCAACACCACGTTCTCTAGATGAAGTCTAACATTTCATCTCAGTGTATCAATGAGGAGGCAATAATCTCCCTGAGGCCACCTCTTATTAGCTTCAGGTATTAATGTGGGAGGCTGGCAGAGCTTTGCCATGATTATGTAATTTATTAAACTTCAGAGAAATTATTTTTCCCCATTTTACATCTGAACCTTGATTCCAGGGAAGAACTGCACTTTCTTTGGCCCCAGCCCAGGAGAGCACTTCAATGGGACAATTTGCTTGTTTGAAGTTATGGTCATATTTAAGTGCACTGCTGGATCAGAGCCTTTGGAAGCTTCTCCAAAGCTTTAATAAATTAATTTATGAAAAGGAAATTCTTTACATAAATTGTAGGTCATAAATTCTTCTTTGCATATATGCTTAGAAACCTTTTAAAGGGAATGCACTCATTTTTCTCAGATTAGCTCCACCAGAAGAGGAAGGCCTGGTTTAATTATTTAACCACAAAATTGGAATCTACCTGTTCCTAAGTTATAGCCCAGCTCTGAAAACTGTTTTTACTGCAATTTAGGTGACATAGCTTTTCTTTTCTTGTTCCTCCATCTCCAAAACGGGACTAATAGGACTCACCTAAAGTACTGGATGGGCTTCCAGGAATTTTTTGTTCAGTGAGCTTATGAAGACTAGAAGGGCTGGATGAGGGATGAATATTGGCACAACCATAAGCAGAGGTCTTCCTGATGGGAGCAACCCTGTGCAGGATCAATTCACTGAGGCAGTTTGGAAATCTGTTGCAGTTTGAAATTAGTTACACACCTGTAGAATAACATCTCATTAACAACCAAGAGAATAAACCACAAACTAAGCTAAATTCTGTCCTCTGTGGGCAAACCCCCCTTGGAACAGGAGCCACACAAGAACACAAAGTCCAAATATAAATTAGGTGCACGTTTGTCTTTTAATGGTGGAGTTTATAAAGACAGATTGGAGAAGCAGCCACAGTTGGCCTGGGAAAGGGGCTTCACCATCCCCTCTCACACATCCTGTGGCATAAAATAGAGGGGGCACCAGCCCTGGGACTCCCCTTGTCCCCAGAAAATAAACCCCAGAGCCTTCTTAGTGGCTCAGAATGTTTTACTTTCTCAACCCACATTTAAATGTTCCACCCACATTTAAATGTTCATTTTGCAAGCTCCCAGTCCAACCAAAAAGTTGTCCCACCCTTGAGTTGTTTTGGTTGTTGATTGACTCTAGGCCATCACTTCCTCTTTAAGGTTCTCAGTGAATAAATCTTTTGCCCCTGCACTATTCTTTACTTAAAAATGTTTTCCCAGCGCAGATTATGAGAACCTGATGTTATATTTTTAGCAGGTTTAACAGATGCTTTTCTCCTACCCAGTTGCTAACCCTGCCACTCTGAATTGGCACAGTAATATCCTATAATTTTTCCAGCACACTTTTTATTTCAATTTACATTTTCTTTTTGGTGCTTTGAGAACCAAATCACTGCAACTGAGCTGCAGAAGGCAGTGAATGGGTGAATTAGCTGCTCCAAAAGAAGCAGATGAACCACTTGTCTGATTTTCTCAAATTTATTTGTTTAAAATTATTCACTTAAAAATTCCTGATCTGCAAATTATTCATTAGTGGTTTGGTATCAGTATTCAAAATTCAAGCTGCAGTGGTCGATTTTTGATTGGACATGTGAAACCATCTCTCATCTGCGTTTTCTCATTGTACAAATGCAACTCTGAATCTATTTTCTGTTTTGAATAATTCATAAAACCGGCTCAAAATTTGCATGTATTCACTATTTCTAAATAGGATTTGAACCCAGAGGGGTTATAAGCATATTGCTGCTGAATTTTATTTTTTTTTTCTATATATCCTGAATTGTGAAAGACCTTTGACACTGATTTGGGCCAATGGAACAGCAGAATCTGCCAGTTGTGGATTACTAAAGAGAATTCTGTTTTGCAGTGCCTAAACATCAAAATACAGAGTAATCCACAAACTGAGCTATTCTTGCTGGATGTAGAATCCCTAAAGGATGATCTCTGGTAATGGGCTTCTCAGCATCTCAAAGAAGTGTGCTAGGGTAGCAGAGAGGGTTTCACATACATTGCAATACAATAATGCCCTATCAACAGCCCTGCTACAGATTTCTTTGGGAGGGAAGACAAAGGGTTAATCAAACCACAAAATGCAGGCTCATTTCAGCTCAGGCAGCTGGGGAAGATGCTTTAGATGTCTGCTGGAAGTTGGGCATGCTGAACAAACATCAATGCACGTCCATACAAGTTACCCTGTGAAAAAGAGGTGTTCTGCTGAAAGTAACACCCTTCTACACTACAAATATCTGCTCTCTGTGCTCATGAACTGCAGTGGTGAGCCCTCAATCCACAGCTCTTTCCACATGAGGGAAAGGCAGATTGAAGTATATCTGTGCAGACAGATAGAAGTGTAGACAGACATCAACATCACCATCAGGAATGGCATTTATGCACAATCCTCTTTCCTTGGATGCATGGGCAAGTATTTCCACAAAGAACAGATATTTTCCAAGCATCCATGCAATCGAAACCTCTTTGAACAAAGCAGATTAAGTGAGGAGCCTGAACTTGGCCAGGGCTGGAGGCAAGTGCCTTCCAAAGTGTTTGTGAGAACTGCTCTCCACCAAACCTATCCTGCAAAAGCAGACAGAGCTGGGCTTTGAAACAAGGAGCAGAGTGATTCCACCAGCTGTGCAGGCTGGTGTCATGCTTGATGTTCCTTTCAATTGTTTCCTCTGACCTATAAATATTATCTTGAGCTTATCTAGCTTGAGCTTCAGCCAATTAATTCTGAGCTATGTCCCAGTCTCTGCCGACAGCGGGCGGATTATTCCATTGCATGGTCAGTTTGGGAAAGACATCAGTCTGGGCTTAGCATCATTCAGAGTCAGGAGGTGTTGCAGTCAACAGCTTCTTCACTCACTGCTCATGCACTGAAGGCAGAGGTGAGAGGCTGGAACCCCAGAGAAGCTGTCACATGGGAAAGAGGTGTGAACTCCCAACTCATTAATGAGAGCTCTCAGGAAAAAAAGTCACAGCCAAGTTTCATTGCCTGTGGCATTCACAGAGAAATCCTCTTAAACCTGGACTAATGTCATCACTCCACAAAAGTCCATTATCACAAATCCATCATCTCCATTGCAGCTTTTGTGTTCAGTTTAATTGACAAAATTAGTCTCAGTCCAGGCTTACAAAAACCCAGCCTGATTGTCCCGTTCTGATTTCAGAGATGAGGGTTTCTCCACCAATTCTTTCTAAGATTATCCTGTCTTTCAAGTCTTCACATGCAGAGAAAGCTATTTTCTTAAACAATTGCTTTGTTAGGGATGCTGGCAGCGTCCTTCCCCTCCAACCATCCCCAGCAATGGGTGATCTTGCACTGTCCTGCAGCAAGGAGGGGAGAACATCTCTAATTCTCAGTTTTTGCCCTGATGCCCCACTAGTTTCTTTTCACCAGGGATGAAGATTGCTCTTTCCATCCCTTTTCCATCTCCCCTGCCTTAGAGGGAGGGGCTGACGAGTTTTGGGTAGTGAATCTGTCTGCAAAATAGCTCAAGCAATGGCTCAGCAATGGATTTGAAGGTCAGGCATCTCAAAAAGTCCACTAGGCAGGATTTTGTAGATGCTTTTATGGAAATGAAATTATATGTATTTTTCACTCTCCTCAATAACTTTTGTGAGTGGTTCTAACACAGCATGTTTCTGGTGTTTGCCTGGAGCTGCTCAGTTGGTAACTGGAGATTTGTGTTCCCCACTGAGCAGCTTTCCAAATTTCCTGTTTGCTGCCAAATTTCCTGTTTGCTTGTTTGAGATCTACTCATGGATGTTCAGGCATTATATGCACCATCACTTTCCCTGAACACTTAAACAAAAATAAAGGTATTATGTTTTCCAAGATAGTTCCTGGAAAGCACTTGCTCTAAGATTTCTGCTTTAAATACTTCACTGTCAGACAAGTTGAAAAGCAGCTAACAATCCTTGAATCTGAGATGAATATTTTGAAACAGTCTTTCTCTCCCTAGTTAAAATTGAATTGAATTAAATTATGCCCTTGTGTCGGATTGTCTTTAAGTGACAATTAAAAACTTGCTGTGTGAAGTAAATATTGATGGCTTATGATTGCTTTAATTGTTTTTTTCCATCTGTATTCCCTGTTGATTAACAAGGTGATTTCTGTTTGCTGTACCAGTAATTACACAATCTGCTGTAATGAGTCGTTCCCAAACAGCACTGAAATCCAATTTGTATTCTTGGGACATTACCCTAAGAGCATGTGAATTTTGTCTAGTTTCTGTTCAGAAAAGCACAGAGGAGCAGAATGACAAAAGCACAGCCAAGGCAAATTAAAGATAATATGTCTTGTCACTTGGAGCAGCATCTTAAGAGAGAACTTATTAGTGTTCTCTGTGAGTTGTCAAAAGTCCATGGGTACAGCAGGGTATTATAACTTCAGAGTTGAGTTTTTTACTAGCTTCTCCCCAGTTACTCACAGCAAATGCTTATGTGGGACTTTTGAAGTTGTCTCAGTGCGTATTCTTCTGAGCCTCCCTGATGGCATAAACCTCCCAGATAACCAGTAGGAGTGAGATTCCCTCTCCAGAAGCCAGGGAGCTCAGTTTTGAAGAGAAAAATAAAAAAAAGAAAAAGAAAGAAAAGAAAGAAAGAAAAGAAAAGGAAGGAAGGAAGGAAGGAAGGAAGGAAGGAAGGAAGGAAGGAAGGAAGGAAGGAAGGAAGGAAGGAAGGAAGGAAGGAAGGAAGGAAGGAAGGAAGGAAGGAAGGAAGGAAGGAAGGAAGGAAGGAAGGAAGGAAGGAAGGAAGGAAGGAAGGAAGGAAGGAAGGAAGGAAGGAAGGAAGGAAGGAAGGAAGGAAGGAAGGAAGGAAGGAAGGAAAAGAAAGAAAGATGCTCTTTTAGTTCGTATTGGCTAATTGAGGATAAATGACAAGAAAAAAAATCTGCATGAAGAAATGTGGTTTTAATGTGTGTTAGCAAGTCAGTCGAGACTGTAAATCTCCCTTCTGCCACCCCACACTTTATCTCAACACAGTACATGTAAAAACATCCAAATGTCTGGTCTTATCTTGGTCCGCACCTCATGTTCATTACCACATGGATGCTAAAAGGGGAGAACCCAAGCTTTGCCAAGAGGAAGCACAAGCTGAGTTTCAGACAAGGCACAGCAGGACAAAACATGCTGCAGCTGCAGGAAAAGGGCTGGAAAACAGAGGTGAGGGGAAAAGTCCACTGTAAGCCTAGTTCACCATCTGCCTGCACCTTGCAAAGTGGCTGGGAGATGAATAATTACTGCAAATGCTGAAGAATTTCAATTACTGAAGCAGATTTTCAACTTTCAAAAGTGCTGTAAAAAACCCATCTCCACTCAGATCTTGCTGAGCTAGATTTACCAAACATTTTAATTTCTCAAAGTTATTTAAAGATGGAGCACTTTTCAATGTCCTTTTTTAGAAGACTATGCTTAAAACAAAATAATTAATTAAATTCTGAAGTTCTTGCATGCAGCTTGTTTGGCCCTTTCCATCACTGGGAGTTGAGCTGCCAAATCCCATACACAGGGTTGTTCTCCCTTGCATGGAAGAGCTGAGCTGGGAGAGACTCATTGGCTGTGTTTAGCAGTCCAGAGTCTCACAAACTCTCCAGGGACAGAGGAGGATGGGGAATTGTCCCGCAGTTCCTCTGCCTGATGACCAGCACCTTTGAAACCCCAACTTGCAGACCAAAAAAACATCTTCCCACCATCCAGGGTGGTCAGGAGCTCAAGAGACTCCTCCTGAGGAGGAGGGAAAAGGGAGAAATGAAGGGGTAGAAGCAGCCTGCAGAGGGAGAGGGATTCTTTATTAGTGAGGGAGAGATGAGAGGAATTGGGATGAAACTTGAAAGCTGCGACTTGGTGGAGTAGAGGATTTGTGCAGACCTCCTACCCTGGTATGGCTGACTTTGGGATGTTTGTGCTAAGGCAAATGAAGAGTAACATTCCTATTTTTGATATGTACTCCTACTTGAACCATTATCCCTCCTAGCAAAAGGCAGGGATCCTACAATCTTCAGAGTCCCTCTCCATTCTGGCATATTTAATACAGTGTGGACATTTTTCAGTACAATTCAGGATCAATCAGGTTCAAGAACCCAACTAAATTGAGCTGATTTTCAAGCCAAGACTTTCCTGTTTCCCACAACAATTTGGTATTTTTTCATATTGATTTGAAACATCTGATTAAATAAATGCTTTAGGGAAACAAGCAAATCCAGAACAGCACCTTGAGGAGGCAACACAAACAGATTTTTCTCTTTTGGTTTGGCTTGCTGGTTTGGTTTGGTTGGTTTTGGGGTTTTGGTTTTCTTTAGGTTTGGGGCTTTTGTTGGCATTTTTTGTTTGCTTTTGTTGTTGTTGTCATTGTGTCAGATCAAAGTAGGGTTGATCCTAATCCTGTCCAGAAAGAAACTTGCCTTCACTTTAGCACCTCAACTCCCTCCAGCTGGGATGGAAATGCTGCAGAGTCTATGGGGCTGAGCCCCAGGGAAATGTTCTGTCAGGAATCACTGTGTCCACCCCTGGCTTGGTAACACTGCCTTCACCTAAGAAATAATAACCAAGTCCACTCCTGACTGCAGCATCCAGCATCAGGAAGGCTCCCTGGGATGGAACAGGAGCTGGCTTTGGAGATCTTTTTTAGTGGAGAAAGTCTTTTCTCTCCAGCTGCCCTAAATCCAGGCTGTCTCCACACAGCTTCTGGATGAGAAGGAGAACACAGTTGCTGATGAAGAAATTGTTTTGCTCTAAATCATAACAGAAACACCAGACTTTTCAGGACATCTGCACCTGCACAGCCACTGCAGAGGGAGCCCCTGGGACTTGGCCAAGCTTTGTCTGATCAAGTTACACCATGTGATCCCCAAAATTCACAGGAATCCCTAGCAGCCTGCCTAGGGAAGTGGCACCAAGCTTGACAGAGTTTAGACAATGCTCTGAGGTGCAAGGTGTGACTTTTTGGCTGTTCTGTGCAGGTCCAGGAGTTGGACTCCATGATCTTTGTGCATCCCTTCCAGCTCAGCAGATCCTGTCACCCTGTGATCCCTAGCCAGTGCTAATAATCTGGATGTCAAGGTGTAGCAAAGGTGCCTGTTTGCAGTAAAAAGGTGAATTGAGACAAGCTGAAAATCCATTTGTAAATGGCGATGGGGGAGAAAAGTGCAGATCAATAAGTCAGTTTTCTGCCTTGCTGGATGAAAGCTCACAGTCGACTCGCCCTCGGAAATTAGCTGAGGTTTAATTCTTGATTCTCAGCCATCTGCCCTGGGAATTGACTGGAGCTGTTAGAAAAGCCTGAGCAGGTGTAGGGGAGGTGACAGATTAAGAGAACAGCAAGACATAAAGAGGTTCTTCAGGAAACCGCCAGGAAGCAATTAGGATGCAGGAATGATTTATTTAAAAGCATTTAACCCAACAAGAGTGGCACATGCTGTTTGCAACAAGGCTGCCCTCTGAAAAGGAAACATTGCCTTGAAAAGCTTGGACATGAGGACCTGGAGACAAGCTGAGAACATGGAATATTAACAGAATTTTATAGCCTTAGTCTGAGTAGTAGATGGAGGGAAAAAAAAATTTAAAAGGTGGAAAAGTCCTGGAGAAATAAAAAAAAAAAAAACTCAAAAACCCCCCAAAAAACAAAACAAAACAAAAAAAAGTGGATGAAGTAAATGAGTTTTTAAACCTGAGTAACAGGAATTAGCACTGGGCTTTCCAGGAGATAATTTTTGTTTATAATTAATCTAGGCACTCGTGTAGCCCATCATGTTATAATACATGAGAGCACTCCAGGAGCAGTAATGAACTGCTGCAGTGAGGGAAGCCCTTTGATAGCTCATTTCCAGACACATTTTTCACCTCCAGGCCATGGAGCAACCCCAGAGCAGCCTTAAGGAGTTTTTAGTCTTTACCTGAACATGAGGGCTGTGATTCAAGGAAACAGGGAGCAGAGATGGGAATTCAGGTCACCTTAGTGTCTCTCTAGTGTCCTATTTTTAAAGACTTTCCTTTAACTTTCTGCCTTTCTTTCATAATGTGCAATTTCTGGATTGGCAGGTGCAATCATAGAGTTTGGCATCTGTATGGCAGAAAATGCAGTGTCAGAATGAAAGGACAGAGGGATATTTTGAAAAAATAAAATGACAATAAAAGTCTGCTCAGAAAGGGTGGGTGCTGAAAGGAATACCAGCCTCATTACAAGCTCCCTTTCCCCAACCATATTTCAGAGAGCCAAAAAAAGTATTTCCACGTATTTCAGTTTATTTGCTAAATCCTGTTTCCCTGTAGCTTTTCCAGCTTGTATCTGGGGTAAAGACTGAATTTTGTTCCTTTTCAAATCAAGGGGAGAAACTTGTAACTTCAGTCCTGGCTCTGAAAGATGCTGGACAGTGAAGAGGTCCTTAAGTGATCCTATCCTTGGCAGAAAAAGACAGGAGAGGCCAGGCTGGATTGAAAAGAAAAGAGGCACCCACAGCAATCCAAGCACTATTTCTTCTATTTTTATTTTTTATAAAAGGCATAATTAGAGAGGGAGAGACAGGTGTTTCTGGGGCACACAAAAAGCTATTTGAAAGCACCAGGGGCCTACATTAGCTGGAACTGCTTATTTAAATAAGTGGCCAGAGCTTTCAGCTCAGCTGCTGTGCTTCCAGTCAGATGTCTTTTTTTTTTTTTTTTTTTTTTTTTTCCTGCTGTTCCCTCCCCTCTAATTTGAACAAGCAGGTTAATTTGATGAAATCCCTGGCTGCATAAAGCATATGCTGTTGCCCATACCAGGAAGGAGGTCTCCTCTTTTCCCTGAGACAGAGAATCACAGGGTCTCAGATGTGTGCAGAAGGCTGGAGATTCTGGTCGGTTTTAGGATTTATGTGATTATCCAAGGATGATTTTTGCTGTTGTTTAGGCAGAATTCCTTGTTTTCAGGGCTCTGCTATTAATTCACCTCAGGGGTGATCAGGAGTTAATTAAAACATGCCTGCCTTGGAATGGTGCTGCTCAGGTCTGCCTGCTTCCAGCCTGGTCCAGTGGATGCTCCCAGGTTATCTGAAATCATGTGCTTTTAGTAATGGGAAAAAAAAATAAAATAAAATAAAGGAGAGAAGCAGCCTTTATTCCAGCTCAGAGAGTTTATTCCAGTTTCTCCTTTGCTGTAGGCACCTCACCAGCCCTGGGTGAAGCACTGCTCCCAAACTCTGTGCCCTTGACTCCCAGTCACCCCCCGTGGATGGGAGTCTGTGGAGGCTGCGAATATGATATTAAAATGGGTTCATGTAGGGAGGAGCCCACTGCTGTTCTAAATGCAATCAATCCTTGGGAAAAAAAAACCCTCTGTGATCTTCTAATTAAAGGCTTTTTTCCCTCCTTGTGCTGCATTATCACACTCCCTACTTTGTAATTGTTTTTCTGCCACCTTAAAATTGTGTTCTGGTGGCTTTACCGGGTTTACATTGGTTTACAACTCTGATTGCTTAGGCCATTGTCAGATAATGAAGGCACATAAAATTATTGTAGAATTTTATCTCTGTGTGTTCATGGTGAATAATTTAAATTGTGAGACAATGCTGCACATCTGTAACTGGTGAATGACTCTTGAGACCAGCATGAGCACACTGGGAATTTAACACTACTCCAGGTACCACCTGGACACACATACAAGTCATATTTCTTACCTTAAGAATGACAGAAATTCTGCAAAATAGTGAAATTATGACAAGAAATTGGAAATTACTGAAAAAATGTCCTGCTTTCTAGACAAGACTTTGAAGTGGATTGTCAAAATTATTAAGGTATTCAGAAATTACTCTCATTAGAGTTATATTATGTATGTATTTATACAATTTATACAGCTACCAGTGAGGCTAACCTTTCATCAGAGATCCTTTCCTGTGTTCTAGCCCTCTAAATTCATTGATTCTTCTTGATTTTGCCTGGAAACACATATTGATGTCATACAATGGGACACTCCAGACCTCAAATTTGTGCCACCAAGGCACAAAGATACCAGGAGTTTGGCTTTCAAAACACCAGCCACAGGTTTGTTGACCCCCAGGGCTGGTGTTTCCAGTGCCCAGTGCACCAGAATTAAAAGGTCTCATTTTTCCCTTGATCACGAGACTGAAAATGGCATTCATAAAAGCTGTGGGGGTTCATTTATCTCTCCCTTCACCCAGCTCTAGGCATCTGTCATGCAAATTATTGTAAAATTTATGTAGATAAACTTGTGTGTAGATATATGTGGGGATATAGAAATATGTGAGAATATAGAAATAATGTGGGAAAGTAGAAATATGTGAGAATATAGAAATACAGGTCGATATTTATTGACACAATATTCTTATAAACAGATAAAGATAAAAGATAAAGATCACCAGATCTTTAAAGATCACTAGATAAAAGTTAAAAATCACCAGATAAAGATAAAACTATCTCTGGGCAAAGAAAGTTGGGAATAGGGGCAAAAATCTTCCCTGAATTCCAGGATCAGAAAGAGCTCCACCCTCTCTGCCTGTCTGTGATAGCAAGAAGATGAATTTTTTAGGTAGAATCCACAAGGCTTTGCCAGGAGCCTGAGCTTTGCCATTGAGCTGGGCAGTAAATGCTGACTCTTTCAAGGTTTGCACTCTTTTGGGTTGGAATAAATTTTGGGAAGTGTCTGACAGTGCTGAGGCTGGGCTCTTGGCTGTGCTGAGATGATCCAGGGAATGCAGAAGGGAAGAGTTAATGTTGGAAATGAACTGAATGACATCCTAGTCCATGGGGTTAGTGAGACCTGTGTGCCACAGGCTGAAGTCTCTGGAGGCAGGATTGCCCACACTGATTTATGAGGACATCTCTGCCCTTCAGGGACCCTCAGTGATGGCCAGGTTGTGCACTGGACTTCAAGTTAGGCAGAAAATTCCAGTGACAGAATTCTGCTGGAGACTTCAGGGACGCCAAATGAGCAGCAAGCCAAGGGGATCAGGAACAGTCTAGACCCATCACAGGGAAACTCTTCCCTGATTAAGTTAAATGAAAAGCTCTGGAAAGACCTCCAGGAAATGCTGGAGGGAAATGGGAGCTGTGATAAATCTGCTTGGCTCAGAAGTGCACATGAGGATGAGGGATTCCACAGCTTACCTAACCTGCTGTGAAAAAGGTGAAGTTGAGGTGAAAAGCTCAAGGTCGACAGCAAATTTGGTGTTTTATGGGAAATGGTTCCAAGCAATAGTGAATCCTTAGGATTCACTTTGTCTCCACCACATTACAGTGCTGCTTCAGGGGTAGGTTTTTACAAAAAAATCTACAAAACCCTTTGCAAACAGGTACTGAAAAGATTAGAAATGTGTATGTGACTTATTCTGAATCTGGAGGTTACATTGACCCCAGAGGTGTTTACTGGGTGCCAGCACATTTTTGATTCTGAGCATAGCACAAAGCAGAACTTTAGAGCAGCTCTGGGCTGCACAGCCTTGCAACAGTAAAAAAAAAAATAAAAACCCCAAAAAACCCCAGAAATAGCTGACTTCACCCTTTGTTGGGATTATGTGGGGCAGTCAGCACCAATTTTGAAAACTGCTTGATTTTTTTCCTAAAAATAACCTTCTGGGTCACTTTTAATCAAGTCCAAATATCCAAGTCCCTGCGTTGGTAATTCTCCTATAAATAAAATTTGACAGGGATACCTTCAAAACCAATATCCAAGCATTTAAACAAGTTGTCTCCAACTCTGTTCTGACTCCAGCCTTGTAAATCATTGCCAAATATCACACAGCTTCATGACCTAATCCTCTGCAGAGATATCTAACGCTGTGTAAATCTGTGTCAGGAGGGCAACACCACCTGTGATGTGTTTCAGGGTGACATTGGTGGCTCTCAAAAGAAAATGGGAACCCTCTCAGATCCTCTCCAAAGGAAATGAGAACCCACTCAGATCCAAAGGATTTGATGAAGGATTTGAACTAAAAACCTTCTGCCTTTGCAGAAAGGGCAGCTATGGGACACAAATCCAGGATGAGGGAGGAATTGTGCAGATGCTCCAACCAAAGCAGTTTGAAATCCTTGATAAGATCTGACTTTCAGTCATCATGGGTGAAACTAGCAAAGAAGGGTGTTGGGTACCCTGTACTTGATTAATTTTCATTTAAATATCTACATTCATTTTACAGATCAATTTTACAAATTAGTGAGCTTCCCTTGATGTGTGAGTGTATGGATCTTGGTTTCTGTCTCTGAGCATACAATCATTGAGCTGTTCATCTCATACCTTCAGCCTTTCTGGATAGGAACCACCAAGGCTTTGTGAGGTTGAGAATATTTTCTGCACTAAACTTTACAGCAAAGACAAAAATATGTGCCACAGTGCTACTCCTGTCATGTATTCTCCTTCATGCCAGTTATTTTTTAGACTTTTAAGATAACTTAATCGAATGGCTTTAGTATATAACTGTGGTGCACTCTTGCTTAGTGCTGTTAGACAAATCCTCAGCCCTTTACCATTATTTAGGCAACATTAAATTAGTGGGAAGAGTGAATAAAAGGAGGATTTGAACTCTGTGTCAATGCAGCTTCAGAGTACAGGATGTAAACCAGGTTGGTGAGAAACAGGGAAGGCAGAAAATGGGTAGATTGGTGAGCTGAAGATGGTTTTAAGTTAAACCCAGATTTTCTTCTTCAACTGTGAGCTTTGGGTGAGCAGGACTGAAATCCCATCACTCCTCCAGGTGGAAGGAGCATGTCAAACCTGTGGCATTGCTTACTCTAAAATGATGGAAGCATCATGCTCAAGTCACAGGTTCAGACCTGCTGTCCCAGAGATGGAAGCCAAGGATTGCTGGTGATTTTTACCTCCTCAGTGTCTATGAGGCCCAAGACATCAGACCTTGAACCCAGTCTGCCCGTCTAGTGTGATGTTCTTACAGGGCACTCAGCACCAACAGGCAGCAGTGTTTATTGAGCCCTTTGTTCTGCCCCAGCTGCTGGGTCTGTGCACAGGAGGTGAGTCTGTGTCACACCTTGTTAAAGAGTGACAAGTGACAGGGTGACAGCCAGCCTCTGTGCCACTTAGCCATCTGCAGGAGGGGGGGCTGACTTCTCCTGGCAGAAACCCCAGCTCAGGCTTGGGTTGCTCTGGGACCTCCTGCCCTTAGTCCCCCACATGGCACAAAAAAGCCATCAGCAGGTAAATAATTTAACAAATCGAGCGAGTTTTTACAAAGTGCCTAGCTGTGCAGACAGCACTGGTATGTAAATAAATGCATATTCAGGACAAAGGCTGCTCCACAGGGGACACTGTCTTGGGATTTAGGGACCAGGCTGACCTTGCCCTGATTTATCCCAGACCTCATGCGTGATGCTGGGCTGGTCAGCCAGCAGTGGGCTTCAGAGTTAAAATCATCCCACCCTAAAATTAAAAGGACGGTTTCCCTCCAGAGCTGTCAGTGTTTAAGGAGGTGCTGGAGTTTCCTAGCAGCAATTTTTTATAATGCAGAGGAATCCCTGCTTTTAGGCTTAGCTACTATCTTGAAAATGGCAACAGCACCCACTCCTCACAGATGAGCTTTGCACACTCCCATTGGTGACCATGAGATATCCAATACTGTGATAATTGGGGCTGTGAGAATGGTAAGAGAAAGAAAAAAACCCAAACAAATTAAAAGGAAGATAAGTAATATACACAGGTTTATCCTTCTAGAAAGATAGTGTTTTATAGTATGTGGTGATTGATTCTGGTTGGGTTTTTTGGTTGTTTTGGGTTTTTTGATACATGCAAATTGGCATGATACCTAGAGTGTTGGAGAGCTTTGTTTGTTTTCACTCTTTGCTCAGTAAGATTTCAGGCTGTGAACACTGATTTGAGCATGCAGAACCCTATTGCTCCATATGTTCACAATCTCCACTGCCACTCAGTTTATCCAGAATACAGTCCTGTGCCCGATACCACCCACATTTTGGACCAGCTAGGGCACTACAAAAGCTCTGAGAACATGAAGAGCATGGGAATTCCTCCATGCTGCTCCCAGATTCAGGAAGTTCATTTCAAAGAAAGAGTCTTTGAAAGGTGTGAACCTCAACACTGAGCACCTGTCAAATTTCCATCTCCTTTAGAGACTGTACAGAAACCAGAAAAAGTGAATAGGAGCAAAATGGAGGAGCCCTGCTCATCATTCTTTTAAGGTCTGTGGTATAGTCATGTCTGCCAGCAATGCAGAAGACTTGTTTCTAATCACTTAGTTGAAGACTAGGGATTAAATGTAAATATCAAAATCTTTTTTCTGTGCTGGAAAGGGTTAGATGTGCTTTCTTCCAAAAAGCTCTCAATTGTAGCACTTACCTGACTCGTTTTTGGGTAGTGGAACTTACACACACCTCAGGGAGTGGACAGAAAATAGCACAGAGTGCTGGGTCTGTTATGGTGATCTTCTTCTCATTCGCTTTGTGAAGGATCATCCTTCTGTGTGGATTCAATGTAATGGCTCCCATTTAAGATTTTTTCCCCACTGTCCCTCTAACCAGCTGTTTCTTCCCAGGGAGGAAAGCCAGAAGAGAAGGAAAATATAGTGGATATTTTTGCCCCTGATGTGGGGGAGAGAATGATGCATCTGACTCCATCTTATCAGAAGGCTAATTAATTACTTTATTATACTATATTTTTCTATATTACATTACATCTAAACTGAACCTGCCAAGCACTCAGCTCTGCACACCCTGCACAGAATCTCGTGACTGTCAGTGACCGTCCCGACACACACACACACCTGGCCCTGATAGGCCAAGGAACAAAACACCATCACTGTGGGTAAACAATCTCCATATTGCATTCTTTGGCACAACAGAGGCACAGCAAATGAGATAAGAAATGTTTTGCCTTTCTCTGAGGTTCAGAGAATGCAAAACCCAGAAATATTCTTGGGAAGAATTGTGCCTTGCTTTTCTCTGCGAAGAGAAATGTGGCGACAGAAAAATGTCAGGAGCGTTCTAACAGGTTGAATTTTCCCTTTTTTGTCTCCATCCAGGTCTCTTTAATCAGTCTGGTTGCCAGCACTCTTGGATACTCTGAGATGGGTCCCATCAAATCCCTGCGGACCCTGCGTGCCCTGCGGCCACTGAGAGCCCTGTCACGCTTTGAGGGGATGAGGGTAAGAGGACACAGAGCATCCCTCAGAGCTCACCTTGGTGTGGATCAAAGTGCAACAGGGGATTGCTGCACATGGCTTTGTCCGCCAAAGCAAATGGATGATAGTGCTTTGTCATGGCAACAAAGAAATCCCTCCTGGGTCTTGGTTGTATCATTGCATCTTTATCCTTGGGTGGATTTAGTGATAAACTAATCCTGGTGCCTAACTTGTCACACTACACCTTAAAAAAACCAGGTTTTTGGATGAGGAAGCATCTGGTTATCAACTACCCCTCCATTATAAGGTGTATCAGGGGAGCAGCCAAGCTAAAGTTTGCTCCCTGTTTTGACACGTGTTAAAATGAGAGCGATCAGAAAGTTCTTAAGGATGTTTTCACTAATAATTAAAGCAAAAATTAGAAATGCTAAAGATAGGGGAAGCAAATGAATGAATGATTTTTTTTTTGCCTTTGAACAGATTGCAGTTTTAATGAGGAATGTTGGGATTAACATTAAAATCATGCAGCTTGTGCTTGTTGCTCCATCTTGTGCATCCATCTCTTTCTTTTCTACATTCCTTTGCCACGGTGCCTATATTCCCACAGCATACCTGTTTATTTGTTAAGCCTACCTGCTAACAAGAATCAATTATTGTTTAGATAAGCACTTTATTTAATTCCTTACCCCATGCATGACATGCAGGTGGTGACAGCTGTGTTCTTACTGCTAACCTTGCAGATTGCACAGCAAGGTAAAGCAAATCTGTGACAAAATTCTGTGTCAAATTATATCAATGATCCCAAATCCCTCTGCTAGGCCAAGGAAAATGCTACATATTTCAAAGTGGTGTATATTCAGGGTAAAGCTTTCCTGCAGACAAAATTTTGGTCTGAATCATCAGTGACTAAATGTGTATTTCATGCACTGATCTCCCAGCAATGAATTATTTGCATTGCAATGCTCTCACAGCAAGAGACTGAAGGCTGGAGGACCTAACAAATGAGATGAGCCAGGAAATATCACCATACAGCAGTGCAGGAAAACCCCACATCCATTCTTTTCCTTTTCTGTGGATGACCAGATCTGGCAATAAAACGCTTTGCTCCGAAGATTTTGTGATTAGCTATATTGTATTATTTTTGTGGATGAAGGTGAGGCAAGTATTGTTGCAGACCACCCCTGTGTTGGTACTAAGACAAAAAGATTCAAAAGGCTCTGTTTATCCAGGTGCCCAAACCTGAATTGCTTTGGTCACCACAGTTTTTCCAGCAGTCAGGCAATATTTTGCAGGTGATTGACCAAATTGCACAAAACCAAAGTGCAAAGGCTCAAAGTGAGGTTGCACTACTGATAATAATTAAAGCTCTCACTCCTGTCATTTGATGACCTTACTCTAAGTCTTTATTAAACATTCACAGATGGAACTATTTCAGCATTCAGTATTAGCAAAAGCAGTAGTTTAACTACCAGAATTATTTGTGCACAGATTCTCTCAAACCAGTTTAGACTTGGCTTATGAAGGCTTCGCTTTCACTGGTGGATTTACAAGCCCAAGCAAAACTCAGTGTGTTCTAAGCTGACATACAATTTTTTGCTCATGATTTCACATCAGTTTAACTAAATTGGATTCAAACCTGAGTAGCAGTGGGGAAATGAGCCAAAAACATCAGAAAAGCATTAGTAGAATAGAGAAAAACTAACATGAAAAGCTCCTCATTTTTCCCTGAGAATAGCAAGAGGCTGGCTTGGTGAAGATCTTAACGTGGATCAGCCCAGCAAATTTCCTTCCCTGACTCAATATCCCCTTTTCTTTCCTGTACCATGGCTGCAGCTGAAATATATTCAGTCATTCTGAGCTATCAGAGGTGGTGAATTAGCTTGTAAACCATGATAAAGTATAATTGAGAATACGTGCTATTGGAAAAGCAAATCATTTTAGTTTTAGTTTGTCTAACCACACTTAACAAGACTAGGGACAGTTAGACCTTTCGTTATTAGGAGTTCATATGCTCCAAAATGCACAGGAAAATTGCCAGCGCAGGGATGGATTAAATAATGATAATGTTGAGAAGCAAACACTGGCAGTGAGAAAATAATAATAGTTTGTTCTATTATAATGCCTCTTTCTTGAATAACTGAAACATCTCTGAAGGGCTAGAACAGGAGCAAGAAGGTTTTCATTTACTGCCGTAAGAGACTTATTTCATCCATGTTGTGCCTAAATTTTGGATGGAATTTTCCCTGAGGCAGAGGCACAGAGGAGCACTTGGGTGGCCAAGAGGACCTGCTGCCATCAGACCTCAGTTCTCTCCCTGTCTTCAAACAGTCTGGGAGCTCTGCAAGTTTGACACAAGCCTCAGCAGCTCTTGTGCCATGAGAGGTCTGCAAAATAAGGATGAACTGGTGCCATCCTGCCCCTCAGTCCTCAGAAAAACACTCCAGAGAGACCAAGATCCCACCTGACAGGACTGTTGACCCAGAGGCTTTACACTCATGAGCCCAAGAATAAAATACCTTAGATCTGCCTGTCCCAAATAATGACATCTCTCATGTCGCCCCACTTGCTGTCCATCAGGGAATTGTTTCAGAGGTGGCACTTCCCTGCAAGGGAGGTTATTTTAGAAGGATGTATTTACAGTATTTAAGGCAGTATTTTAGAAGGATGAAGGGGATGATGAGAAACCATTTAATGTGAAAATGATACTGGGCAAAGTCGTGGTGAGACTGTTACAAGATGTATGCAGGAAAGAAACAGCATAATTAATGCTAGTTAGCATGATTTCATGGGAATAGTTCTTGTAAAACTGATATGGGCCTTTGATTTGATTACAAATTATGCTGATGACAGTAAGTGTGCTGATACAGAATCCTTGGATTTCAGACAGGAATCTGATCCATGAGATATTGTGATGCAAACATAAGCTTTGTACCAAGACAAGTAAACACATTTTAAAATGGGTGATGGATCTCAAAAAGTAATTGTAAGCAGTGACCACACTGTAAATTTGGTCATGAGCATCTCAGGGTGAGGGATTGTTCAGAATGAGAACTGTCTTTAATCTGTACTTTAACAGCATTCGGAAGAAAATATAAAATATTTGCTGACAGCACTCCAAATCAGTGTAAGTGAAATTACAGATAAGGGAATTATGCTGGCTGATCTGGATCACAGTGAAAAATGGATCTGTTGTACAAAACACATTTTAATAAACCCACATACATTGGCTACCTCAGGAGGAGGAATGTAGGTCACTCTGGGGGATGTTTCTTGGAAAACAGCAGCTGAGAATGCCACAGGGATCTGACTGATCAGCAGGACACAGGCTTTGGGGCCAGTCTGGCAAATGAGGTGACTGTTAGAATCCCTGAATATGCAGGGGAATAACCCAGGGAATAACCCTTCAGGAAACAGAGGGAGAGTGCAGTGCTTCAACACTGGAATTCCATGAAAGTGCTGGAAAGGGGAATTAAAAATGGGAAAGTCTCTGCAGGGAAATATGAGTGTGATTAAAAATCTGAAAGAAACATGATAGCTACAAGGAAGCTCTGATTTTTTTTAATTACCCAGAGCAATGTGCAGTGGTAACTCCCCCCCAGTGAAGATGGGAATGATAGGAGAAGACATCTAAGAGCAGATCCTTCAAATTCAAGAAATTCCACGTAAAAATGCAGCAACTGTTTCTAAAACTGAGGACAAAGGGCACCAGGAACAGATTATCTAATAATACATTTTTTTCCTCTATTATTTGACATCATGACACTGAAAATTAGATGTCTTTGCAAAAGCTGTGCCTGAGCTTCACTGGGAGTTATAGTCTGGGCCTGAAATCACTGTGGGGAGTCTATCAGAGCAAAGGGAGGATTAACTTATCATGCAAGTCTATTTCTGGATTTAAAATCTGAATCCGCTTTGGTTGAGGAGGTGGCCTGTGAGATCAGGGGATCTGGGGACCAAGCTCAGGTTATAGGTTTCACCACTCTGAGTTAGGGCAGAGGGTGGCTCTGTTTCTAGCTGTCCCTAAAGAAGTCACCTGGAAGGTGGTTTCACCTGTAAAAGATACTGATGGAAACCAACAAATATGAAACCTTTTCTTACACATGGATATATGTGCTGCTATTTCAAAGTGCAGCAGAAATTCCTCCCTTTCCATGGCAAGATGGCGCAGCTGAAGTTTTAATATGAATTTATGATAATGACCGGCCTTTATGCATCCAGGTCTTCCTCTCACTTGTCTCAGGGCAAAGCAAGAATGCTTCCACCAGAACAAATGGCATCACAATGGTGTTAGAGCAGAAGAAGTGAGGGAAGAATGAACCCCCCTGTTAATAATTCATTCAGAGATGTGCTGCAGGATTTGCTCCAGCATCGTGCCTTGTTTTGTTATCTACAGGCCATTGAACATAACTCAGCAGAAGGGAAAAAGCAGGATGTGGGCATGGCCATCACTTGTTCTGCTGAAACCTGGGTTCAGCAGCAATGCAACACAAATGCATGTGGTTTTTGCTGGCGTGGGTTAAAACTGAAGAAAAATATTGGTGTGCAGAGAAGCAAATGAAAACTGCTTTGACAAGAGCCAAGGCTATATCCAAACAAGCGCTTGATTTGGAAATTATTTGGCATTTTGGTTAACACGGTAAATTTGGTCTAAAAATGATGAGGGTAGAAATTGATTGACATCCAAAACTGAAAGATAAAATTAGCAAACAAACAAAACAAAAAAAAAACCCAAGAAAAGTCATCAGGAATGGGCCTATACAGAAAAACAAAACAAAACAATTGGTCAAACAGCTTTTCCTGTGTGAAAATCAGCTTCATTCATAAATGCACAAAATATAAATCTGAGTTTTGGAAGATCTACATAATTTTGTATTGTGTGCTGTAGAGGAAGCTGCTGCTATACATGCATGAAAACCATTTCACTCCTCTGGGTATTTTTCTTCCACAGCAATGCAAAAATGATGGAGAAGGGAATGTTATGTTATTAGCTTGTCAGAAAATTGGACACTAACACAAGAGAAAAGAAGAACTGACATTTCCCATGATCACATCCACCAATTGAATAAAGTTTAATTTTTATGGATCAATATCACCTTGTCTCAGTTTCAGAAATGTAGATGGAGATGAGGAAGAGCTGAGTGGCCCTCCTATCAGATTTTAATCTCCAAAGCATGAGACAGGGATGGAGAGGAATTCATGCTGTGGGGCTGGTGCCTCCAGCCATCCGGGAGGCAGCATTGCCTGGACCATGCAAAGGCAGCATCTCCAAAGGCTGTGAGCATGGAGAGACCTGGGTGGCATAGGAAAGGGACAACTGCATTTTGTGACCGAGTCCTTCCCTCAGAAAATGTCTTGCATGTTGTGACTGTTGGAATGTCCTGCTCAGGACTGGGAATTGGGACCCTTCCAGCTCAGGATATTCTGTGATTGAGATTGATTCTTTAGTGATCTTCTCTGATTCTCCAGTGTAAGGTTTCATGTGCACAGATGCCTAAACCACCTTAAACCCCAGCAGTGCTCAAAACAGCAAATGATGTGCACCCTGCCTGGGTGATGTGGTGGTATCACAGCACTGTATTCAAACCTGGCAGCTGTGGAGGGTCTGTAGATGCTCTGAAATTTGGGTTGTTTTTTTTTTTTTTGCTTGACTTCAGCATAGTGTCCATTTCCATCATTCACACACCTTAAAAGCTCCTTCTGCTTTTTGTTTTAGTGTATGATTTTATGCAGGGGTTTACAGCCCTGCCTGGGTTAATGTGTAGGAATTTTACAGCATGATACAGGAAAAAAAATTTTGTTAAATTAGAATGATTTTGCTCATTTAATCATGCATACTGATCAGATAGGGGAAGCTGGCTTAGAACAGTATGTCTCAATCTGTTATTATTTAATTAATCAAAATTTATCACAGCTATAGTTCACAACCCACTGGCTACAGAGGCCTGAGTGGATTCAAAGATTTCAGAAATCTTTTTTTCTCTATTTTGAGTCACTGTAGTGCACCCCAGCCATTTCCAATTAATCACATTATTATTTTAGTTTGACTGAAGTGTACTATCCAGAAAGATTTGAGAGGTCAAGATGACTTCTGAATTCAGAGATTCCTCTTGAAAAAGCATCAACCCTTGGGTGGGATGCCAACAGATTCCTTCTTTGATTACCAAAAGGAAAAAAATAGTGATGTTTGAAGCCTTTGGAGGTGGTCTGGCTCCTTAGGTAGTGTCAGTGCTTATCCACCTGTCACCATGTGAGGGTTCAGACTCATTATTCAAGGGTGCACAGCAGCTTGGTAATGAAGTGTCCATACAAGTGCTGACATTAATTCTGTTTTCCCTTTCCTGTTTCCCCTTAGGTGGTGGTCAATGCCCTTGTGGGAGCCATCCCCTCCATCATGAATGTTCTGCTCGTCTGCCTCATCTTCTGGCTCATCTTCAGCATCATGGGAGTGAACCTCTTTGCTGGGAAGTTTGGGAAGTGCATTAATAAGACAGAAGGAGATATGCCTTTGGACTCTAAAATTATTAACAACATGAGTGACTGCATCCTTTACAACGTGTCGGGCACGTTTTACTGGACAAAAGTTAAAGTTAACTTTGATAATGTTGGTGCTGGGTACCTGGCTCTGCTGCAAGTGGTAAGTGTGACCCCCAGAAACTCATGGGCAGATGTTGCTGGTTCTCACTGAAACCATCACTTCAAAAGCTCAGGTTCACCTCTGGGCTTTTCTGGGTTTCTCAGGACAATAACTTTTCTCAAGTGTAAATAAATCACATTTTGCATATTAACTTGGCCTAGAGATATTATGGCAGTTTATGGTTTTAATTTGGGTTTCTGCTGCTGTGTCACTAATACAGCTCTCTGGGAGGTGATTGGGCTATTGAGGTAAATTAAAGACCATTTTGTCAATATTGTAATCCAGAGCAAATTTCACTTCCAGAAAAGGAACCTATGATAGAGGAAGGACTGTCCATGCAGACAGAGTGCACTGGCCCTCTTCAACAGCCTGGCATTTCACTGTATCCTGCTGGGGAAAAAATGAAGTTCTAGTGCCTTCAGTTTCCCAGCTGAAGTTACTGCATGAATCTGAAGTCTTAATTTATGTCCCTCTGCTGACTTTCCATTTTTGAGAAGGACACTGGTGCCTCTCATTCTGGTTCCTCACCTTGTGTCCACCTGCTAAAGTAATGATTCAGATTGAATCTAACTCTGCGTCATGGTGGGGATCAGGCTGCTGACACCACCCCCAGCCCAGCCTCGCTGGGAAGGTGGCAGGAGCATAGCAGAAAAGAGACTCCTGAGGTTCAAAGATGATGGCAATGTTTGAGCTGAAAGGGCAGAAGGAAGCCACTTCTACAACCTTTCCCACCATCAAATGTAAAATATAGATAAATGGGTTGTATGCACTGAGATTCACTGTGTTTTGACACAGGACAACCTAACAGAAAGAGCCACAGGAGACTCCACTTTGTCCAGGCCCTGCTGCTGGACTGCTGGGTGATTTCAGACAAATTGTTTTGTGTTTCAATTCCACAGGGCCCTCACATAAAGTAGTGGTTATGATGCTTATTTCCATTGTTCCTGTTCTGGAGCCAAATGATGGCAGGGGCTGGATGTGCACTTGGAGTGTTTGCTCGTTGCAATTTTTGCACGCAGAGTTAAATAAGCTCCTTGCCACATCTTTGGGCAGGGAGGTTTATTTCTTGAAACACCTGTGATGGCATCCCTCAGTTCTGGGATAAAGAAATGTGTTCTGGGAGATCAATTAATTTGTCACCTATAGAACCCATCCTTTGCAATGCAGCAGGGCACTGCCTTCAGCCCCCTCCTGCCCTTCCAAAGGGGCACAGGTCCCCATCAGGTCTGCCAGCCCTTCTCCTTCCCAGGAAGCAAGTTTGTTTTTCCCAGATCTGGTTTTCTCTGTCACAGATGCATGGAACAGCTCCATGAAGCAATTTTCCTTTCTGGTAGAAATCCCTGTTCTTATGTGTGTAGTTCTTGGTACACAAACACTTGAATTTGAGATCTTCTGATCAGTGTCCATTGAGTTTTTCTTTCACACCCTCTAAAAAGCAGAAACTTTGGAATGGGCACTACCACTTTTGATTCTTTCCATGACATAAACTTGCTGAGAGTGAGAGCTTTTATCTGTTGCACATAATTATGATATTCAGCTCAGCCATGCAAGGTAGATTATTTCACTTTGAAAGCCTTTAATTAGATTTTCTGTTCTAAGTAGTGTTTTCTTTGTCTTTCATTTAAACACCCAATGTCGATGAGCAAGAATTTCCAGGTTTAAAATATTGTGCCTTACCAGAAGTTTCTTAATTCCTCTGATTACATAACAATTGCCTACTTTTTGGGGGGGAAAAGCTCCATCAGAGAGGTAGTTATTCCTTCCTATTTCTTTTATAAAAATCAAGCTCCAGTTTTCTGAAAATCTTTAGCTGTTCATAAGTTGGCATTTCCTAAGGAATATCCTGAAGTAGTTGCTCCTGTTGGGATCAGTGGTGGTAGAAGAAACAGAACTGGTTGTAAGGTGGATCTCAGCACACATTTGAAGAGAATGGGCTAATACTGCTCTTTTCCAGTTGAAAATGGGAAAATGGTTTCTTTCAAACCTGTGAATCTATATTGGGTAGGAGAGAAATAGATCTTTTAGTTGCAAAAGAAGTCTTATAAACCTAGGCCTGGTCAGGCTGAACAAACTGGTTTTAGCAGGAAGTCAGGTAGGATTTCTATGACAGGTGGCAGCTCCTTCTTCACAGAGGAAGAGCAGGAGCCAGTTTCCATTAGGGGATTGATTTTGGCTTTAATCCTGCACCTGGAGCTTTTATGTCTGCTGCTGACCACAGGCAATAAAGTGAAAAGGTGACACACACAGAGAAGGGGCCCAAACATCTGGATCTCCTTTGCCAGGAGTGTCGGTTACCGGTGCCCCTTGACAAATATTCCCCATAAGGGGTCACATTTCATGGGCAAACCCCCGTGGGGAATGCAGGGGCTCAGCTGACAGCCCAGCTCTCCTGGACAGTCAGACACCTCTGTGCATCCCTGTGCACAGCAGGGCAAGGAGGAGATCAGCATTTGGGTTACAGCCTGCCAGGATCCCAAACATGAGCATTCAAGTGCGACTTGGCTTTTGGCTGGTGACATTTTCAGCTGCCACAGCACGGATCTGAGCGGCTCTGAAGTTCCTTTGGAATGCCTGCAAATCCAAATGGAAATGGGTAAAACAAATCTGCTTGGTGTTCTGTCTTCTTCAGCAGTGTATTTGAAAGAAATGAAAGTTGCTAATGTGGAAATTTTAGGACATGAGTCTACCCAGAGGAAAGTTTTCTGCCTGAAATTCCCCCAAATATCT
>NW_005054367.1:2305410-2327089 GCF_000277835.1 Geospiza fortis
TGTGCTATCCTGAAGTTGCCACTTTGGGTTAATGAGTCTGAGAAAATTCATGCAAAGTATCAAGCTCCTCCAACTAAAAGCAGGCTGTCCCAAACCAGGTTAATAAAATAACAGAGGTAATTGCTCTGCTAGGCCTGCAAGCAAGAGGAATGCCTCATTCATGGGGAGGGAAAGATCTTTGTCATCACAACTTTTTGACTTGCAAGAAGGATGATTCACTTTCCTGGTCATTTAACACTCCTAAAACTCCAATCGAACAGGAAAAAGGTCTTGCTGCAACCCAGTGCTTCAGGAATAGTTTTTCTGTATTCCAAATTTCCTTAAAGTATCACAGCACCTGTGTTCTATAGATCGTATTTGAACTGATCAAAGAAATATCTTAAATTTCCAGTAGCAGTTTTGCACTTCCCTTGCATAATCCCATGGTTCCACACTGTGATCACCTCTGCATACTTTTTGCAATGTATTTTGAAATTTCAGCAATCTGTTGCAGAATATCCAGGAAATAAGTGGTCTTTCATGCAGCATCTGGCTTGTTTGGAAAAGTTCTTCTTAGAATTGAGTTAGATTGACTATATCCTACTAATATTTGAATTTGTCCCATTAACTCTGTCACTTTGGGACTCCAGATGAGGAGTGGGGAGATAAAAGAAGCACTTCTAGTCCAGCACAGCAAGCAGGAGCTGCAGAGTTAAAGCAATCCCTCATGCCAGGTTTGAAGTCCTGACTGAGCCCATAAATCAGACACAAAATGGTCATGAGGCAGAGTTGTGTGTCTAAAGTTACTGCATTACACCATCTCTTGCACTTCTGTGGACTGCAATGCCTGATTTTACTGTCACTGTGGATGCAGAATGTGCAAAAAAAAATCTCTGGTGTAGCTTTCAGAAATTTCTCTCATCAACAGTAATGCCCAAGGAAACATTTCAGCAGCGTGAAGATCAGTGTTTCAGCCATGAAAAGCAGACATTTTTATTGAACAATTTCCTTTCCTGGGGGAAAAAAATGAGAAAGAAAGAGAAGGAGAAAGAGAAAGAGAAAGAGAAAGAGAAAGAGAAAGAGAAAGAGAAAGAGAAAGAGAAAGAGAAAGAGAAAAAGAAAGAGAAAGAGAAAGAAAAAGAGAAAGAAAAAGATGAAAAAAATAAAAAAGAAAAAGAAAAAGAGAAAGATAAAGAGAAAGAAAAAGATGAAAAAATAAAAAAGAAAAAGAGAAAGAGAAAGAGAAAGAGAAAGAGAAAAAGAAAAAGAAAAAGAAAAAGAAAAAGAAAAAGAAAAAGAAAAAGAAAAAGAAAAAGAAAAAGAAAAAAGTAAATTCCAGAAGCTTACAAATTTCAAGACTTGCTTTACTTCAAGGCACCATTTGGTTTGAGGGCAGCCAGTGCCATCCCACCTTTCCTCCTCCCCACTAATTTGCTGCATTGCAGCTCTAACCAGCAGTGAAATAACGAAATGTAATCCCATCCCAGAATGAGTTTATCAGTAGATAATCTCATCACATGACAGTTTCAGTAGAAAATGGTGCTTCTCTGGATAGCTTCCAGGCAGGATAATATCACAAACACTCAAACACAGATTTTGTCACTTCCTTATGCAGAGTGTAAGTGGTTACTAATTCCAGATAAATAATTTCTTTTCTCAGTGTTATATTTCTTTCATTCTCAGTATCTGTCACCCTCTGCAGGTGAAGTGTCCAGGGAAGCTTTCCAGATGTCCCACAGATTTTTAATTCTCTTGCTTCTTGACAGCTGGGGGAAACAGAAAATCACAGCACTTCATTCTCTTAATATTTATTTTTGTCAGATCACTTCATCATCCTTTATCACTACAAACCCCTGTGCCTTGCAGGAGAGCTGCTGGAGTCTCTGGTACACACTGAGGGGTAAAATAGCTGCTCAAGAGAAAAGATTTCCTCCCAAGTGGGAGAAAAGTACAGGCTAAGATCCAATCATTTTGTGCCACAGGGAAAGGACTTCGTGTTTCATCCCAGCCACCCTTCCTGAGCAGCACTTGGAGCTGAAAGCTCTAATGGCAGCAGAAAATCTTTCATCAGATTAGAGAGAGAATGGCAAAAAAAGGAAAATATTAGGGTATTTAAGGAGTATCAGCATGACAGGTTCAAATAATTATTTGTTTTGATAAAAATGCTGATTGTTCCTGTAGATACTTCATCTAAAGTGATTTTTAACACACAGCACCATGGAAGAGATTTTCCAAAGGGTTCTGATTTGGGTGACTGGGTTAATCTCTTTCAGGCAGTAGATAAGAATATGTGCAACCTTTCAAACACTATTTTATGTATACTTTTTTGAGAAATATCATTGCTCTCTTGTACATTTTCCTTTGGCTAAGCAGCATTCAGAAGGAATTGGGAAGGCAGGATTTAATATAATACTAGAGAGTTCTAAAGCCACTGACTGTACCCACCTCAGCCCAACTGCCTGAGTTTCTCTTGGTAACCTCTGACCAAATTCCTACTGGAATTTTCTGGAATTGTATGCCTACCCAACAGGACAAAATTCAACTTAAGTGTCAGTAGGATGTAAAGAAATACTGGGTGTGGATCTTACATGTATGACATGTAAATCTGATGAAATGAATAAATCTAAAAATGCCTCATCACCTTCTCACTCTGACTCAGGTCAGGGTAGGTCTAAATAGGTCAGAAGTGAAATGAGAAACAACTCTGGAGAACCCAAATAAAGGCAGTGGGGCTTAGGCCAGAGTCAGAACTAATGCCAGGTGTGCTTGGCATCAGGATGTGCCTAATAAGAGGCAAATATTGGGATCAAAGAGTCGTGGGTTTGCTACAGAGTAGTAAAAAATCACTTCCCTGTGTTCCTCCTAGGAGTGCTGTCACTGCACTGAACATTCCAATAAGAGACACTGACTTCTGAGGAATCATTTCTTCTTTAAACAATTATTAAAAAAAAAATTAAAACTACCGACTTCATAAAGCTTAATAAAAAGAAAATCTGAACAGTAAAGCAGATTGATTTTCCAGGGCCAGGCTCACAGCAGGTGTTGATTGCCTTTGCTTCTTTCAAGTCAGCTGTGATTTATGCAACTCCCTGGGGTTTAATATTGTTGTGATTTGCCCTGGTTTAGAAGAGGGCAGAATCCAAGCAGGATATGGATGGGATCCATCTCACTTGTGCAAGGCTTGTGCAAGACAACATTCTTTAATGTTATGTGTAGCCATATCTCTTCATTACTTGAAATTTTTCAGGTCAGAACTTCCAAAGATTTAATTGTTTTGTTTTCTTTCCTTCTTAAAATCTCTACTAAAAACCTCTCCTTTATCCCTGCAAGTGCAGAAAGTCAAAAAACAGAAATGAGAAAATCCAGGAGAAAACCATGCTGGAATTAATTTGAATACCTAAATGAGCATAAAGTCAAGGACACATGTTAGATTGCAAGGCAGGCAATGTATTAATTGTGAAGTACATGCTCAACATTGCATTTTGAAAGTTCATCACGGAGATTATATCATTTCAGGGTGTACTTGTTTAATATGCTTATGTCTTATGTGGGATTTTTTTTCAGGCCACATTTAAAGGCTGGATGGATATTATGTATGCAGCAGTGGATTCAAGAGAGGTAAGTCTCTGCAAGGAAATTAGTAATTTCCTGTTCCATTGCCTTTTGCGGCACTGATGGTGCTTAACAGCAAACACAACAAAATTAAATACATGCAGGGTGCCAGTCCCTGCCTTACTCTGGCTGGGACACTGCAGACCCTCATTGTTGGTAGCTGTACTGGAGCATGATGACCCTGAAATTAAAGTAAATGTGGCCCTTACTCCTACAAAACTGATTTATCTATTCCTGCTACAGAACTCCCAGCACACAGAGGCACCTCAAGAATTAGTCTGAGTCCATCAAAGACCTAAATTGCTCTCTATATCTCTTCCCCTCTGCCTGTTTATTGCCTTATTTTCCAACTTCTGTTGATAACATGTCTTTAAAAGTGCTGGGTTTAGGTTGAATTGCCCTGTGAGACAAGTGTTTAACCCTATCTACACCTTCACTTTGAGCAAGTGTCTTTTCTGCAGCCAGCAGCTCCACTGGAGGAGTGTGGAGAAGTTCCTGGCAGACAGAGAGGGTGGTGTGAACTTCCAGCTCTGACTGGGATGTGCTGGTCACTGGTGACAGCTCAGTTCTCACCTGCATCCCGTTCAGCTTTCAGGTTTCCATAAAAGCGAACGAACAAAAAAAGCATTTCCCTTGCTACACCATGTGTGGTTTGTTTTTCTTTTTATTGAAGGATCTACAGTTTTCTCTCCTTCTTTTAATTGTATTAGAGGAACAAGTTTACAGTTACTGTTAATTTTTGAGGCAGCTATCTGGTACTAGGAATTTAAAAAGCTGAATTTAGGGCAAAAGTCGAGGCCTAAAGGGAGGAATAATGGGTGGAAAAACTTCATGGCACCACAGGAGCAGAGAAGTACCTTTACATAACATAGCTCATGGTGGACATGTGCACATGTCCTCCCTGCTGCTGAATGAAACTCATGGATTACCCACAAGAAAATTTGGCATTTAGGGAATGATCCTTGTCTAGATACCAGGAGCTGATGGGGCAAATCTGAGCATTGTCACCAAACATGGCAGAGGTGGCTTGGGGTTATCAGACTCAAGTCACCTCTTTCTCACTTCTTCAGCAATAGACCTTATTCCATTCCACCCCTCACTAAAAAAAAAAAAATAATTGCATTTAAAAATGCAGTGTTTTTCATTAGGATTCAATTATACTGCAATCATACTTCTGTTTTATTATAAGTACCATCAGTTCATGCAGGCATTAGGATAATCAAAAAATGGATTATTTTCCCCTTCTGGGCTCAGATTGAGAGCATTAGGTAGGATTTATTCTGGAGTTGCACTTTCTGGAGCACTGTGATTGCTGTGACACTGTTGTGAAGTGTTGCTGAAATGACTGTGGCATTGCAGGTACCAGTGGTAAACTTCAGAGGAGAGCTGACTGCTCACAGGAGTTACAGTACTTTTCTCATGTTTCATAACTTTTATTTCCAATGGACAGCTTTGTTTTGACTGCATCAATATTTTGATGTGTGCAGAGGTGGTGTCATTTTCACACTCTCCCTTTTCCCTTTGCAGTGCGAGGAGCAGCCTGAATGGGAATGTAATTTATACATGTACCTTTACTTTGTGATTTTCATCATCTTCGGCTCTTTCTTCACACTGAACCTCTTCATTGGTGTCATCATTGACAATTTTAACCAACAAAAGAAAAAGATAAGTAGTGCATATGCTACACATCATCCTGTGACTGTTGAAGGGACCAAGGCCAGGAGCAGATTTATCAGCAATGGCTTTGCCGCAGCAGCCTTGAGATCAGCAGTGGCAGAGCATCTGCAGAAAGCACCATCAGGACTTCTACAAAGGCACAGATGTAGCAGTCCCTGGTGTCCCTAGAGCATGAGCATCCTGAAAATATGGGGTGGGGGACTCTGTTCCTCACAGAATGCAGCAAAACAGCTCAGGCAGAGGGGATCTCTGGCCCAAAATTTGACACAGGAGCACAGACTGGCCTGGTGTCCTCTGTGCACCAACGCTACTGTCCCTCTGAGCAGTCCAACCTGATGGAAGCTACATTAAAAAGGAAATTAAATAGGAGAGGATTCATCCCTGAACTTTGGAAGGGGGCAGAGGCAAGCTCTCTTCATCAAAAGTAATAGTGTTGTTCTCACCCTATACTTAGGTGGCCAGGACATCTTCATGACAGAAGAACAGAAAAAATATTATAATGCAATGAAAAAGCTGGGATCTAAGAAACCTCAAAAGCCAATCCCAAGGCCACTGGTAAGAAAAGCATAATTCAGTTGAACTTTGTGTAATAGTTGAATGTTTATTTACTAGAATAAGCACCATTCCACTCTCCAGCATAGGAAGATTTATTGCTCCCAGATGAAAGGCACTTAATAATTATATGTTTTGATTTTGGATGGTATTTACAAGTCCAGTGGCCTGTGGTACAAAATTCCCTCTTCTGCAGCATTGACTAACATTGCAATTTACATGTGCCATTTACATATGCCAGTGGCCACCTGCCTGCACTGAATAAATTCATGGCCACAGTCCAGTGTCTTGTTTACAGCAGTTTCAAAAAGCTTTAGGAGCAAATGGGTTTGAAAACTCCATCATCACTTCTAAGTTTATGAAGTTCCAATCAGATGCAATATAATCTCTGTTTTCCTCTACTTTCTGATCAATCAGGAGACAATTTTTGTATGGCTCAAATTTCCCAACTAAACCTTTTTCCTTTCCCCCAGAACAAATACCAAGGTTTTATTTTCGATGTCGTCTCAAAACAAGCCTTCGATGTCTCCATCATGATTCTCATCTGCCTTAACATGGTTACCATGATGGTGGAAACAGATGACCAAAGTCAAGAAAAAGTGAACATCCTCCACAAAATCAACATGCTTTTTGTTGCCATCTTCACTGGGGAGTGCATCTTCAAAATGCTGGCTCTGCGACACTACTACTTCACCAACGGCTGGAACATTTTTGACTTTGTGGTTGTGATTCTGTCCATCGTAGGTAGGTGACCCTGGATTTTCACCCAGACTCCAAGGTTAGAAAGGCAGACGTAAAATTAATTGGCAAAATTAATTTTGTGCAATAATATATGCTTTCAACTTCTCTTTCAGAGAATTGAATCCTAAACACAGTTTTAATATGTAATTATAACTAGCATACCACTGCCTAACAAAGACTGGCTTGATGAACAAAATTAGGAGGTTTATCAAACTCTACACTTATGATTCATGGTGATAAAACATGAACTGGCTGCTACATACACTTAACACCAGTTCTGCATAAACAATGACAGAGAAATAAAAAAGCTACATGAAAGTGGCACACGTGGATTGCTATTGCTTTGCTATTTGCTTTTTATTACAAAAGTTTGAAATAGTCCTTCAGGGCAGGTTTGGGCAGTGCAGTGAATTTGACTTTTCTCAGCCTTGTTACTCGAGCTTCACACCCTGATACATTCAGGAGATGAAACAGAAAAGACACAGTTTTATTGTTAACTTGTGCCATTTGCTGTTCTGGAGATGTATTTAGATGCTAAAGAGGTGCAGGTCAAATGAATCCAAAATCCTACCAAGAGTTTTTACTGAAGTTGGCAGTACCAGCAACTGGAAGGTGATCAACTGATCCAGTGAGCAGAAGGAGCTCAGAAATTCAACTCTTCTGGAAAAAAGTTTCCATTTTGAGAGAGGGAATAGAATGGGTGAATGAAAAAGTGTTGTGTTAGGAAAACATCAGCTGATGCTCCTGCTGCTCTGAACACCCTGTAGTGGACTGGGGAAGCTGCAAGATCCCAGTGCAGATCTCTGATGCTCAGACACTCACTTGTACTTTGGGGACATTGAACAGCTTGGATTTCACAGGTTTGGGTTACCCAGGGAATGTTACTGCCACACAGCTGTCACCAGAACCTTGATGTCAGAAGCTCTGGATATGCCCATAGCACACAGTGAGCCAGAGCTGTCATGCTGCTCACAGTGCTGTGCCATGACCAGCCAGGTTGTGTCAGTGTCAGAGGCCTTGGGCCATGCCAGTGAGCCCATTTCCTGTGGGAGACAGGAGCTCAGCAGGGCTCAGTGCAGCCAGGGACTTGGCATTAGACATTCTGGAACAAGTGCTCTGCTCCTGCAGGACGTTTAATGCAGGGGTGCAAGCTCATTTCCTTGCTAGCACAGCCTTAGCCCTTAGTTCCCTCCCAGCCCATCAGGGAAACTGGAAAAATTTACAAGCAAACAACCAACTAAGTGGATACACAGTAAAAACCTGCGCTGTTCTGGTGTAACTCAAAAAACTAGGCCAAGCACACCAGCATTTCTGACTCATTATTTTACAGACAAAAATGTTGTCCTATCAGAAAAATTCTGACATCTGCACTCAAGACAAATTTCTCGGGTGGGTCATGGTCAAAAAGCTGGAGTTATCTGTGTCTTGACTTGATCTTGGTTTCTCATTATCAACAGAAAAGCTTTCTCTTAATAAAACTGCCACTACCATTCTTTGGTTACAGCCTCAAAAGTTCTTATGGATTAAGTGGGCATGAAAAACCAACAATGCCTTTCCCTTCATTGTGAGCCTTCCACTCTGGGCAACTTTCCATTTATTTTCTCAATAATCCTGACTGATTGCTTTAAAAGGAAAGCCTAGGACTATTTCCCATGTACTAACTTGCTGTCTGTCTCTTTTCTTTTCAAGGCACCGTACTTTCTGACATCATCCAGAAATATTTCTTCTCTCCCACACTCTTCAGAGTCATTCGTTTGGCTCGGATTGGCCGGATCCTGAGACTCATCCGGGGAGCCAAAGGAATTCGAACTCTCCTGTTTGCCTTAATGATGTCCCTTCCTGCTCTGTTCAACATTGGCCTCTTGCTGTTTCTGGTCATGTTCATTTATGCCATTTTTGGCATGGCTAACTTTGCCTATGTGAAGAAGGAGTATGGGATTGATGACATGTTCAACTTCCAAACCTTTGCTAACAGCATGCTCTGTCTCTTCCAAATCACCACATCAGCTGGCTGGGATGGTCTTCTCAACCCCATTTTAAACACTGGACCACCATATTGTGACCCAAACCTTCCCAATGCAAATGGTTCAAAGGGAGACTGCGGGAGCCCTGCTGTAGGGATTTTATTCTTTGTCACATATATCATTATATCATTTCTCATTGTTGTAAACATGTATATAGCCATTATTTTAGAGAACTTCAGTGTAGCCACTGAGGAAAGTACAGAGCCTCTAAGCGAGGATGATTTTGATATGTTCTATGAAATCTGGGAGAAGTTTGACCCCGAAGCCACTCAGTTTATTGAGTATTCTGCACTTTCAGACTTTGCAGACGCGCTGTCAGAACCTTTGCGCATAGCGAAACCAAACAAAATCAAACTCATAGCGATGGACCTGCCCATGGTCAGCGGAGACAGGATCCATTGCTTGGATATTTTGTTTGCTTTTACAAAAAGGGTGCTAGGAGAATCTGGGGAGATGGATGCCCTTAAAATACAGATGGAAGAGAAGTTCATGGCAGCCAACCCCTCCAAGATCTCCTATGAGCCGATAACAACGACGCTCAGGCGGAAACAAGAAGAAGTCTCCGCCATCATCATCCAGAGGGCCTACAGGAGACATTTGTTCCGGCGCTCCATGAAGCAGGCATCCTACCTGTACCGGCACAGAACTTTGGAGAGCAGCAGCATCCTGGAGGACGATGCGCCCGAGAAGGAGGGTCTCATTGCGTTCATGATGAATGAAAACTACGGCAGGCCCATAGACAAATCAGAAACTCTGTCCTCCACCTCCTTCCCTCCGTCCTACGACAGCGTCACCCGAGGCACGAGTGAAAACCTCCAGCTGAAGATAACGGACGTGAGCAAAAGCGATGAGGCTATAGATTGTCTTCTCTCACCCGACAAGGATAAAGAATCAATTGTTTAAGTGTTTGTTTAGAATGCTTTAAAACATTGTTTACAGAATGTAATGCTGTAACTACACAACGATTGAAGCAGCCTTCTTATTAAAAATTAGTTGCAAAAGAAACAAAGTGGAGTTTTTACCCTTAACTACAGGAGCCTAATAAGTCGTATAACATTTGACCCTGCTCTTTTTGACTTGGCTCAATATTTATATTTATATATGCACAGGAAGATTCTCTGCAGGGTCATAGCTGTTATATCAATGGTGTGAATAAGAATAGGCTAGACTGTAAAACAGTAAACACAGTGTATATCTATCCACAGATAAAGCCTGGCTGTATACATTCATTTAAGGTCTTACTCATATTAGTGTGTTTACTTATGGCGATGTATGACCTTGCATTCTAAAAAGAAAAAAAAAAATCACAGCTGCTGTAGCAAAATGTAACACTTACTGTATATGTTGTGAATGGTCTTTCATAAATTTATTATATTTGATATTTTTTTACTTAAAAAAAAAATGAAGTCTCTTTTTCCATGGAGATTAATGATCCTTACACTCTTCATGATGAACTCTGAGTCAAGGTAATAGAAACTTGTGGGATCCCCATCACTTGAAGAGGAAAGTTGTTGATAATTGAAGTATCAAATTAGCAACATTTAAACTGTTGATTACACTAAGCCCTCCCTCTTGGGACTTGCAACTGCACATCAGCAGAAACACACACACAAAAAAAAAAAAAACAACAAAAAAAACCAGAGAAGCAAATGATGTCAAAATAATGAGAGAAATGGCTTGTTCTATCCTTCAGGAAACTAGACAATAATGGATTCTGTTTGTAAAACTGTTAATAAAAGCACTAATTTTTTAGTATGTTTCAAGAATCTGCTTTGAAATCTGCAATCAAACTCGCCATAGAAGTAGCGCATCACGTTTGTGTGTAGTGATCCAAAGCACCATCTAGGCTGGCAAAGTTTCTGTTAAGGTAGTGGGATAGGTTACATTTTCCCCAGGAACACTGAGCTAAGCAGCCTTATTTGGAACTCTGTGCATCAATATTACTCTAAAAAAAATAAATTGCAAATACTACTAGTAGTAATAAATCAATGCCAACTGGGCCGTGCAGAACGGCTGTGACAGTGTGATCAAGAAGGTGGGAGGGGAATTACCTCTGGATTTGTACACAAATTTTGAGGGTTTGAATCCTTTTTACTCAAGGTCCATCTTTCATTTTCTCAGATAGTACGGTTAGATTTCTGGGGAAGGACAAGAAATACAGGAACTGATAAAAAAAATCTACTAGATAATAGCTATATCCTCATTCCTGTAGGCAAAATAATATTTACAGTTGATGTGTCCTTCAGCTTCAGGCCAAAGAAATGACAATGTGGTGAAAGGTGGATGTGTGGCTGTAGAAAAGTATTAGAGGTTTTACATGCTAACATAGGTTATTATTTATTATCTTTCAGCCTTGATAGAATGTGAGAAATTATTTATGGAATATAGAGACATGTCAGTCATTACAGACAAGTTCTTTCTTTTTCACCTTCAGACTGATTGTACTTGGGTTTGGTTGGACTTCATGGAAAATCTTGAGATTTCTGTAATGAGCCATTGCACTTTAAAGGAAGAGTAATTGTGCTTTTTCACCTTGGAGAAGCAAAGATATCAAGAATGTATTTAAGGTGTATTGTCATTAACATTTAGTTACATCCCAGGTTGTGAAGGAGTCAAAAAACCACATGGGGTTGGCAACAAGAATTAAAGCAACACGTTACAGTCAAGTTTATCTATGGCCATCGTTATCTGTCCTCTAAACAAGTCAGAATATGTACGACAACATGTCAAAAGGATGACAATGTATCTGTGTAAATATGGGCTAATATATTCTCTCCATTCATTGAGAGGTGTCTCAGGCATTCACTTGAGAGTGGTCTATCGGTTAATTCAGAGGATTTGCCATCAGGATTCCTGGGGTCTATTCCTGATTCTTACTACATGATTTTTAGGCAAATAATTTAACCTATCTGTGCCTCAGTTTACCCATCTGTAAAATGGGAATAATAATACTTACCTACCTCACAGGGGTGTTGTAAGACTTTCTGATTGCAAAGTGCTATAAGGGAATGAACCATACTATATAAGTATTATTATAATCATGCTCTCTTGCCCTTTTAACCCCATGTCTATGGTGTATAACATAGGGCTGTTCCTCTGGGCGTTTTGTTGCCTTTAAATCTTGTATGTAATTAGATTCTAACTTAAGGGGACTACTCGTCGTTCCTTGAAGTAAAAACATTCTTTATTCCTTCCCCCTTCCCCACTCCTCACCTCCCCCAAAAACTCAGAATTGCTCAAGGCTTCTCAAATTAGAGAAACTTTATATTCCCTGTGTATTTATGCTGTAATGTTATTCTGACTGTACATATCACCCAGAAAGAGTATGCGATTTTTATATTTATATGCATATATATATATATATACACATACACACACACACATACGTATAATTATACATATATATGTATCTTGTGAGTTTATAGAGTGGCTGACACTCGGAGGACACGACTTACTGATTAAAATGTTTTCTTCTCAATGGGATTTATCGATCATTAGCAACAAGCTGCTGCCTATAATGAAACTGTTTAATTAGAGAATAGTACATTCATTACTTGCTGAACAAGCATTTATTGGCTGACAAGTAGCAAAATTATTTTCCTTTCAAAGATTTAGAATTAAAAAAAAAATAGAGGGAAAAATGCTAAGGAAAAAGGAGCATTTCTCATGTGATTTTCTTTCATGTATGATGTAAACTGTCTGAAACCCAAGGAAAACGCCAGCCTGCACTCAGAAGTGAGTTGTTGGTTACGCTGCTTTAAAAATATTTTAGTTATTTGCAACGTATATTAGAAAATATTCAACAGCTGTTTTTATTAAGAGTCAGGCCCAGTAATGAACGGAATGTAAAGAGACAATTAGCTGGTCACTGATTTTATTAGAGAAGAGCCCTTCCTTTGGTCATTTCACCCTTGAGTTGAACATTTGAGTATCATTGCTGTGAGACCCTATAGTACTGATGCAATTACAAATGGTTCTTTTACCCAAAACCTCTATTAAAAAAAGAAAAAAAAAAGTGATGCAAAAAAAATCTGAAAGAGGGTCTTAACTCTAGATGTTTACAGTGCAACTTTCTAAAACTGAATTGTAAATTGCTTTCAAAAACCTTTGTAACTGGAAGGTCGGTTTTCTATTGGGTTTTCTATTGTTCTGTGGTGTGTTTCTTTAGGGATGAAGAGGGAATGGTATCTTTGTATGGTATGCAGAACTCCCCTCAAAAATGTCAAATAACCTCACTTGTAGATCTTTGTTACTGGAGATGCCGATCCGAATCGAGCCATGATACAACCTCCCAGTGCAGTGACTTAGTTTAAGGCACAAACTCAATAGTTGGCCCACACTGTCTATAAGCATGGTGAGTGCTACCATTTTTTTCTGTTGATTTGTTCAATAAAGGCTACCACATGAATCACTCAAGCTACAAAAAGAGCAAGGAAAATATCAGCCAATATCATAGGACATATTAAGCTGTTTGTACCTGGAAAAAATTCAAGTTTATTATGTTTCTTTATTAAATAAATAAGGATAACAAATATTTCCTCTGCTTTTTTTTTGTTATGTTGTCAACATTTATGTTATTATTTCTCTGACTCTTTTCTACATATTAGTTTGTGGAATGCATAGTGACTTTTGCTAGGAGGCTTGTTGATGAAAAGCCCTCCTGTTCAACTTACATTGGAAGGGAACCTACAGAGAATTAAAATCTTCTTGAAATCAGTGGAGAATTTCTGGCTACATCAGATTAATTCAAAGCAGATTCAAAAGTCTCTCTTCAAACAGAATCATTTAGAGGATGAACCTAACATTGATATTTCAACCCATCCTGCCCAGTAGAATTAGCTGGAGGAGGAAAACTAGTTTGAGCTGCAATGAAAAAATTCAGTCAGACCTTTGAATTAGTTTAGTAAAAATCAGTTTAAAATTATGTTTTAAATTAACCTGGGGCAGTCTGACTTGTGGAGAAGAGGTTTTTTTAATAAGCATTTGCTAAAATATGCCATACAATAATTTGACTTCTGAGTCAATGTGTATAGAATGAATCTGTCTGAAATTCAGGAAGATCTTTTTGGTTTGGAAGGAGCAGTTTGCTGAAATTAGAATTCTCCATGGAGACATGTCAGGTTAGTTAAGGAAATTCCTGGTTAGAATTTGTGGTCAAAATTCCCATGTAGAGGAAATTCAGTGTCATGATCCCCACTAGGAAGATTTTGACATCTAGATTTTTACTATAATTGCCTAACTTCTATAGATCTAGTCCCATCACTATGCTTGGGGCTGCTTTGGGTTACAGAACTCTCCTTGTTTCCATGCAGGTCTTGAGAAAGTTTCTGAAGGATTTCAGATGTTTTTAATTTTCAGGATGAAACTTAAAAAACCACAAAATTTGCCAACTGGATTTCTTGTTTTCCAGCCCTAGCAAGGAACTTGGAGGACTGTCTCCTCTGAAAATCTGGATTTTTATACTTGTTTTTTTTAAACATGGAATTATTTGGGTTGGATTGAGCCTAAAACATCACCTGGTTTCAAATCCCCCCTGAAATGGGCAGGGACACCTTCCATTGGACCAGGTTGCTCCAAGCCCAGTGCAATCTGGTCTTGAACTCTTCCAGGATAGGGCAGTAGTAACTTCTCTGGAAAACCTGTTCTGGTGTCTCATCACCCTCACAATGAATAATTTCTTCCTAATATCCAATTTAGATCTCTTGTAGCTACTCTCTTGTAGCTTAACTACATTAGTAAGTAAAATAAAGTTGATTTTACAAAGCAGCAGATCTATTAAATCAAGCCTAGGTGCAATCCATGAGGTTGGAGTCAGGGCCTGCAATTTCTGGATTCATTTTGAGATTTTTTTTCTTTAGTGGTTTCTGTTCCTTTTTACTTTTGATGCAAATTGTCTTATTATACATCAAGATCCCTTTGGAAAAAAGTCAGCATTAAGAGAGAGAGAGCTAACAGCAGCACAGGCAACCCCGTAAGTTTTCTCAGAAAAAATCACATATTAGTAATTTGCTTGAGACTGAAAGAGGCTTTTTTTTTAAAGACAGAAAACATTGCTGTAGGAAGGGGAGAAGTATAGAATAAATGCTCTGCAGTGCAAAGCCTACACTGGGTTCTAAAGGACGCCCATGTAGGATGGCAGTGTTGTGTTTCTGACACCAGGAATGCTTTTTCCTGCTGTGTGCCAGGGGTGTGGAGACTGGAGCAGAGCTGGGTTTATAACTGGAGAAAACGGGAGCAGGGCACAAGGAGAGAAAGCGTCGGACGCCCGCGGAGCGGCTGCTCCTCCGTGTCAATTCTCCCGTCGAGCCGCGAAACACCGTCCAGGCTGGGTGAAGAACAAACATGGAAATCCTTCTGAGTGTTTACATATTGCAAAGAAATAGCAGCCGTGTCAAAGGGAAAGCATGTGAAAGCAAATAGTCCTGGGGGAATAGCTATTGGCAGCCAGCAAAAAAATGCTTCGCGGTCAAACGTCACCGATAACCCCGCGAGGGCTGGAGGTGTTGGGCTGCAGCACAGGCATGGGTTTGTCAGCACCTCCGCCTGAGCTATTTTAGCCAGCTGACAAACAGGGCTTTGGGCAGCTCCTGGCCCACGTGCCTTTGCCATGGCAAAGTTTCTGAGACTGCTGCTGCTGTTGTTTTGTCCCTGGAATTTCATTGCTTTGCATTGGATTGTCCCAGACAGGTCAGAGCATTAGAGGTTTTTTCTCTAGAAAATAACTGCAGTCCTAGAAACCTCTAAGCAGTGTTCAAACATCAGCAGAGTGGCTTTAATAATGAGATTTTAATTCAAAAATTGTCTCATTTTCTTCTACTTCTCATTATTATTATTATTATTACTAGTGCCACTACTTTATTTTTAATACACCAAAACTTCAAGTTTATATGATCTGGTCATATTTTCAAACTTTCTGGTTTTTATTTTAGTCAAAAAAATGGGGCTTCAAGAGAAAAAAAAACAAAGGACACAGACAATTATGATAAAACCATGCATGGTTCTAAAAGAAGTTTAAAGGTGACCTGAACCTACCTCTGCTTTAGGACCCCTGTGGCTTCTGTGGAATCTCAGTTTCTCTAAAGCTAAAGGGAATTTAGGAATTCCCATAGGGAAATCAGGTTTTTATCACTTTTTTTTTTTCATCTAGATAGACAGTCATGATTTCACAAGTTTGTCTTAATTCTCTTGCAAAACTTGCAGACCAAGCAAAAATGAAATAATTTTCATTTTTAGCTCAGGGACATGCTGTGTTCATTATAAGAATTGCTACAGAGGATACAAACCTGGAGTGACAGGGCTCAATGCAATATGGAACAGTTCAGCTCTTGGTGGCAGTCTTGATGACACAGACTCATTTCATCTTGCATCTTTGGGTTGGGTTTGAAAGGACCTTTAAAAGCCACCCAATCCCACTGCCCTGCAGTGAGCAGGGACACCTTCCACTAGACCAGGTTGTTCAGAGCCCCTTTCAACCTGGCTTTGAACACTTCCAAGGATTGGGCAGCTCCAGCTCCTCTTGTTCCAGTGCCTCACCACATTCATTGTAAAATACTTTTCCCTATACTAGTCTGAATCTCCTATCTTTTAGTTTAGAAGCATTATTCCTTGTCCTATCACAACAGAACTCCCCTAAAACATTTATCCCCATCTTCCTTATAGGTTCCCTTTAAGTCATAAAAAAAGCCATCACTTGCAGCCTCAGCCATGCTAAACCTTAAATAGGAGAGGACATTACCTCTCCCTGTCCTTGCCTTACCCCACAGGCCAGACAAGGCAGAGAAAGAGCCAGAGGGAGCTTCAACCAAATTCCTTTCTTTACTACAGGAGTGGGGATTGAAGGGATCCTCTAGGACTTGGCTGGGTCTGTTGGAATCTGGATTTTCTGGCAGGTTTGCTGGAAAACCTTAGAGGGAGGCAGAAGAGAAGATCCTCCTTGTGAGGAAGTGGGATGCTGTGGTTTGAGATGGGCTGCTCTGGATGTTGCAGGAGTAGCTTTGTGGCTGTGCCAGCAGAACTGTGCTGCACATGCGCAGGGTCTTCTCTAAAGCCTGTGGTTACAGTGGGGAAAAGATAATTGAAATGGGGTAAAGATAGTTGAAATGGGGTAAAGATAATTTAAAAGGGGTAAAGAGAGCTGTTTCTCCTGTGCAGTAGGAGAAGGAGCTTCTTACACAGGCAGGGAAGATGCCAGCCCTCAAAGGAGGGCAGGTGCCTCTCAGGACCTACCTGGCTACTGCTGTAACAATAATAGTCACAGGGTCCATGCATCTCTGCCTGTGTCTCTCCCTTGGCCTATTTCAGTCTGGTTTGGTTGAGGGATGGAAGTCTCAGAGATAAATGAATTCCTATGAGTTTTTCAAAAATAATCAACTGAGGAGGATGTGAAAATCTGGCAAGCAGGAAAGGTTGTAAAAAGAGGTCAAGTCCTAAGGAAAGATAAAACATTTTCACACAGAGGCACAGGTGGGCCATATATATGCTTCACAGAGGCAGGTCACATAAATGACTTGTGTGGTAGGGGGAACAATTAATTTGCATTTGCTTTGCCACCAAGGACCAGCAACTCCATGGCACAAAACATAGGAAAACAGATGGTTTTAGTTCTGAGCTTTGTTTGGATTGCCTCCATTATCCAATGGGAAGGTACTTAAGATGGAAAGTTGTCACCGTGATATTTTCTGAAAAATCCTCTTTGCCCAAGATTTTCTCCTGGGAAGCTGAGAAGCCTCAGAGAGGAATGAAAACAATAATTATCTCATTGCTGCTCCTGTGTTTGCTGCTTTGGAATGTAGCCTGGACATTGTTTACCAACAGGTGAATGTTTGATTTGTTCCATGTGAATTGTTTTAATTTAATGACCAATCACAGTCCAGCTGTGTCGAGGCTCTGAGGAGTCAGGGGTTTTTATTATAATTCTTGTTAAACCTTCTGATGTATCCTTTCTCTTTCTTTAGTATAGTTCTAGTATACCATAATATAATATAATATAATATAATATAATATAATATAATATAATATATCAGCCTTCTGAGAACATGGAGTCAGATTCTCATCTCTCACTTTGTCCTGGGGACCTCACAACCACCACAGAAGCATTTTACTTTGTGTTTTCCAGGAGGAGCTGGGAGGACAGTTATGCACCTTAGAGCTAAGATCCTCCCTGTACCTCTCTCCACAGTTGTACAGATGTGAAGAGCTGCTCAGAAAAGTTTGGAGAAAAAAATGGAAAAAGCAAGGTGGTCTTGTATTTGTGGGGTTCCCAGATGAAGGAAGGAAATGATGAATCTGACTCCATGTTCTTAGAAGGCTAATTTATTATTTTATTATTTATATTATATTAAGGAATGCTATACTAAAACCATACTAAAGAATACAGAAAGGATACAAACAGAAGGCTAAAAGATAATAATGAAAAACTCGTGACTTTCTCCAGAGCCTTGACACAGCTTGGCCGTAATTAGCCAGTAAGTCAAAACAATTCACATGAAACCAATGAAACAATCACCTGATGGTAAACGACGTTGAAACACATCCCAAAGCAGCAAAACACAGGAGAAGCAAATGAGATAAGAATTTGTTTTCCTTTTTCTCTGAGGCTTCTCAGCTTCCCAGGAGAAAATCCTGGCGAAGGAATTTTTCAGAAAATATGACAGTGACAAGGTGGGGATTAGAAGTTTGCAAGTACCTTGATCTGCTTTGGTAGGAGCAGCTGCTGAATAGTGTGGTGGGCAGGTGAAGGGGGGAAGCTCAGTGGTGATGACGCTGGCATAAAACTCTCACAGTAGGTGACAGTCACCTGGGTAGCATCAGCAGTGATGCAGCTTGTGTGCACTGCCATGACAGACACCTCGGTGTGTGCACAGCGCTGATAACTGCTTATCTGCAGGCCTGCTGCTCCAGGAATAATTTATCTCCACAGAAATGCTGCAGGGCTGAGCTGGGCAAACTCTGCAGCACCAGGGTTTCACTGCACAATCCTCTGCAGGCAGTGAGAAGGTGCAGGGGGCAGCAATTTCCATGTGCTCCTATCAGTGGGGCTCCAGTGCTTGGATTCACCTCCCAGAAAGTTCATCACAAAGCACTGTGATACAGTAAGTCAAAACAAAAGATGTGGTGGGCTAAAAAATACATCCACTGGAAATAAAATTTCGTTATTTGCTTTTTAAAACTCATGGCTGTGTTGGGAACTTGGACTCAAATCCTCTTTCTCCTCACTGTCAGAGGAAAGCCCCTATGGAACCCTGTAATATTCAACCCCAGTGATGCTGCTCCTATGAGCAATTATTAGCCAAGCTGTTTCCCTCCTTTCCTTACATGAAGACACACTGCAGAGCTGGATGTTAGTATAGGATACAAAAAAAAAAAAAAAACAAACCCCAAACCACAACTAAAATGTCCTGGTTTAAGGCCAAAGATTTTTGCCATTCAAGCCATGGTGGAATATTTTTGCCAGGAGTGGCTGCCTGGGAATAAAGCGTCTCCTTGCAATGGCATTTGCAGTAGAGCTGAGCTGAATGAATTATCCTACTGTCCACTGAGAAAACAGCAGAGGCCAGAAAAAACCTAACTTCTCACTCACAGAGGCTTTCTAGGCTTCAGGGAGGATATCTTCCCTTCCAGTAAGGGAAATCATCTGAAATAATGTTTTTGACCCTGTTCTGAGACATTGGACTGCCTTAGTGCAGCCAAAGATACATTGTCCCCCTCGAGGTCAGGGGTGCACAGGTCAGGTGTGACCACCAAGGATAAAACCCCAGTTTTTCAACCCACTCTTGTCCTATCCTATTGCACCATAAGAAAATCTTGCCTTTCACATGTGGTATGCATATACCAGGAGCCTTAAACCCACAGAGGCTGCAAAGATCACTTTTAGGCAGGGTCTTGAGGACTTAACAGCTTCAGGAGGCAGAGTGTGAGCCTGCCACCCAGCAGCTGTGATCCCCTCTCACCTCAGCCTCTCCGGGAAGGATGGGGAGATCAGCCTGAAGATTAGTCAGCCTTCACATTCTTGGAGTGTTTGGCATAGAAACACTCCTGGACACTGACAGGGGGAAGGTGGAGAGCTACCCAGGCCCCAGAAGGTGGTAAATGTGGCCCCAGTCCAAACCTAACAGGGCTGGTAAGGCTGTTGCTTTATAAGGATGCAGAGACACAGGAAGGGATGACTTGCTGCTTTATGTTGGAACCCAGGACATTCCTCTGACTGCCATGGATGGCTCAAGACCCTGGTAGGGGGCTCAGAGACCTTGGCACACAGTCAAAAACACCTGTACCTTTGATTTTAGCCCATGGAAACAATTACCAACTTTGTGTGAGGATTTACAAACCACAAGGGTTTGAGTAGAATGATAGTGAATTTGTCACAGGGTGGAAAAGTAGAATTTTAGGGGATTTAGAATGGGGGTTCAAGAGACAAGATAGAGGGATCTGTGCATGTCCTGTCTTTCTTCTTCTTCTTGCCCTCCATCTTCTGCTGTGATGGCGACACCTCTGGATTGGTTTAGAGTAGAGACAGACTGTCTAACATAGGTGATAGGTATTGGAAAATTATTGTAAATAAAGTACACATAGTTCTTAGTATAAAAAGCCAACACTGCCCCAAGGGCAGTCACTGTGCCACAACCCAACCTGCTGGAGAGATCTCAGCAGGTCAGAGAAAGAATGTATTAGATAAGAGAAAATAAACAACCTTGAAAAGCAAAAGTGACGAATCTCAAGTTCTTCTTTGGTCGCAGGGCTGGGAAAAAAGACTTTAATACCCTGGGAGCCATTTCAACCACAGAAACCTGAGAGTTTTACCCCTGTCATGTCAGTTCAGTATTGCAACCTGTATTGAGAAGAGTGGACAAAGCACACTCCTTCATGCTCACACTGGACTCCCCTCCTTAGTTCCCTCCGAAAGGAATTTAGTTCAAGTGCTCAGAACTGGTGGGGAGGTGGGGGATTTTCAGCAAAATTATGTTGTCACCCCCATGTAGGCAAGCAGGACATGTCATCTCAGTGTTCTGTCCTGAAGTAAACTCCAAATGAAGTTAAAAGAACCTTCCCAGAGCAAAGAATGAGATGAAACATGATCCTGCAGCAATCTTTTTATCTGATGATGTCTGCAATTATCAATCTGAGCTTTTTTAATCCTCTCCATTCTTGGTGTAGGCAGTTGATGCTTGCAAGTATCACAGTTCTGGTCTCAGAGCTGTGTCCAAATCCCTGAAGCCTGAAGCTTAAGGTCCTTACCCAGCTCTAATTTGAGAGCTTTGACTCTCACACCAGCTGACTGTGTGGATTAAATGCATGTAAATACCTTCATAGTGACTGGCAAAACATACTCGTGATGCTGCCCTAAATTGGGATGCTCTCCCTCCAGGAGTGTCAGCTTGATGTTATCACCTACTCAGCAAATAAATCCCTTTATTGAAGGAGGGAGAATTCCTGCTCTCCATCAGGCCACAAACAGCTTCTTTACCCTGTAAGTCTGTTTTCCCCCCTGCCTTGGGATCACCAAAACTGGTTTTCCTAGCACTGTGAAGATGCTGTTATTAATGCTTTGATATCATCTCAGCTTGCTGTGACTCACTCCCAAGTTTGCACCTTGGTGCTCTGTCTCATTGGTCTATGAAAGATCCATGATGAGAGTTTCCATTCCAAACACTCATCTCCCTCCCAAGCTAATGGGGCCAGACAGGTCTGTCTGCAAGGCTCAGATTTCCTTAAGGGCATCATGTTGCTGACAAAAGGGAAGAGAAGGTGGTTCCTTCAATGTGAATAAAATATTCCCTGGCTTCAGGTCTGTCTATAAACCTGGGCACAAGGCACACCTCACATCCAGCACGAGACATGCTGCATTCCCTCCCACATCCAAAGTGCTTGAGATGCCCTATGCTGGTTCCAAACACTAGTTTTCTGCTAATTTTCCTCTTTGTAAGGATATGCATGAACTTCCAACTATTGAGTTTGGGTTTTTTTTACTCTGTCTTTAGCTTTTAGGTGAGCCAAATAAAAGCCTGCCCTGCGTAAACTCGGTCATCAGTAGTTTTGGGGCGGTGAGACAGTCAGGCTTGTTAATCTGCATGGACCACATCTTGGGCTGTGTTTCC
>NW_005054367.1:2327448-2329049 GCF_000277835.1 Geospiza fortis
AAGCAAATCAGATAATTATTGTTTTCCTTTTTCTCTGAGGCCTTTCAGCTTCCCAGGAGAAAAATCCTGGGTGAAGGGATTTTTCCAGAAAATGTGAATGCCACAGTTGATTTTCGTGCTCAGAAGCTTAATAGGGTGGCAGGACTAAATTCAGTCCTTCTGAGTGGGGTCTCACCTTCCAACCTGCTTAGCTGATAGCAGTCCTTAGTCAGTCTGAACCCTGAAAATCAGGTCTGGGAGACTGATGCTGAAAGAGGATAGTGCAACACACTGCAACAGATCCAAATCAGCACTGTCCCAGGGCTCTTTCCCGGTTTTCCTGTCAGTGCATGCTGCTAGACCAGCGCCTCCCAAAACCTCCAAACCTTCCTGGAGGGGAAATGGCTGCTGGAAACAGCAATGTTGGTAGAACAAGCAGCTGGAAATGGGAGACAATCAGAAATTGGGAAGGGTATGAGGGTGCAGAAGGATGAAATAGGGGTGGCATGGGATGACATGGGGACAGCACAAAGCTGTTAACATGACCAGGAAGCACACAAAGTGCTGCAGTGCTCAGAGCAGCTTTGGTGTGGCAGCGCTGAATTGTGTGTCTGGTCGTGTTCAGTGGCATAGGAATAATCATTTTGACAAAGGGCTCTTCCAGCCAGGGAGAAGCCTGGGAAGTTCCCTAGGACAGGCTGCTTCTCCATCTGTTCAGTCCCAGTGAGAAACCTGGCCGGCTAATCAAGCCACCAAAAAGTGTGATAGATGCTGGTTTGAGAGCTCTCCTTGGTAGGCTCCTAGAAACTGGGGGCTTTGGGGAAAGGATGTATGCTGATTTTTTTTTTTCTCCCTAAGTCTAACCAATCTCAAAATATTTTAAAAAATAAAACCAGAAAAGCAGAGCTCTGCATTAATGTATGTGTACACATGGAAAATATACAGTATACATGAAATACATGGTTTCTGTAGGAATTTCTGAAAGCAAGTCACCTGGAGAGGACTCCTCATCTCCATCCTGGGCTTTTGAGGACATTTTGCTGGGCCAAAGCCTGTTCTGCATTTTCTGAGGATGGAAAAGGTAGGCTATTTCATACTCTAAAAATGAGTGCTACATTAATGAAGCCAAACCCACAGAAGGGCTCAATTACACTTGCATTACAAAGTAACCACAAAATCTAATGGTGGTGGGGTTCAAATATCTGCTGGCTTGCAAGAAGATGACCACAGAGAATGCAAAGCATGAGCTGGGTAGTGCTGTCTCCACTCCTGGGGAGAAAACCTGCTGGGCCAAAATGCCATCCCAAGCAGACAATGACGTAAGGTGTGAGTGTAGTTTGGTGCTCCTGTTAATTCCTCCTTGTTAAATCTCTTTACTTTATGTTTATCAGTGATATTTCTTGTGCCAGAGACAGCTCACTTTGCTGTGACAGCAACATCACCCCAGGACCCAAGGCCAGAGCGGGACAAATGCACCTGACTCAGCAGTAAATCCACTTTCCTCCTCTCCCTGTGTGCAGCATGAATGCTGCTGAGCCACAAAGGGTGCTCTGGGCAGCTCTCCCAACAGCAGCTGTCCCTCTGTGCCCAGCAAAGAGGCATCTAAGAAATCTTGGTATGTC
>NW_005054367.1:2329093-2343230 GCF_000277835.1 Geospiza fortis
ATCTTGCAGCAGAGCCAAGAGGTTCAACACCCAGCCGTCCTTGTCATAGCACATTAAAAGCTGGTGATCACTCAGCTGTGAGCAAGCAGAGGCTTTTATGCAGAGAAAATGTAGTTTCTGCCACAGAGAAGCAGTGGGCAAGTTCCAGGAGTGAGCTTTCTGCTGACACTCGGAATCTTTATAAAGATTTCATGCTCAGACCTCTGAGAGGGGAAAACAAGTCAAGGATTCCCCTTTTGCTCTCGAGATGCTTTCTGAAGAGCAGTGGCAGTGGATGTCCTCCAGCCTTGGGGCAGACTCAGTCTGTCCATGGCTGTGTTTGAAGCTCAGAGGCCATGAGATGCTTCATGGGAGTATCAGCCATGCCAAGGAACTCTCCAGAAACACCACAGCTCCTCACCCCTTTCCCTCCCTCAGGCATGGAGGACTGCAGCTGACGAGGTCTCTGGTGTCAAGATGACCCCGAGGTGTTGGAAAGTCTCTTTTTCCCCGCCCTGTGACCGAAGAAGAAGACAGAATTCTTTGGGTCTTGTTCTCAAGGTTGTTTATTTTCTGTTATCTAATACATTATTTCTCTGACCCGCTGAGATCTCTCCAGCAGGTCAGGTTGTGGCACACTGACTGCCCTTGGGGCAGTGTTATCTTTTTATACTAAAAACTACATGTACTTTATTTACAATAATTTTCCAATACCCATCACCTATGTTAGACAATCTGTCTCTAAACCAATCCAGAAGTGTCACCATCACAGCAGAAGATGGAGGACAAGAAGAAGAAGGAGGGGGAAGACAGGACATGCACAGATCCCTCCATCTTGCCTCTTGAACCCCCATTCCAAATCCCCAAAATTCCATATTTTCACCCTGTGATAAATTCACTAACATTCTATTCAAATCCTTGTGGCTTGTAAATCTTCACACAAAGTTGGTAATTGTTTCCATGGGTTAAAATCGAAGGCACAGGTGTTTTTGACTCTGTGCCAAGGTCTCTGATCCCCCTACCAGGGTCTCCAATCACCCAGGGCTGTCAGAGGAATGTCCTGGGTTCCAAATGCAGCTCCTCACTGGTTAATTCTTGGCCAGGATTTTTCCTAACTTTCAGTGAGAGTAGTGAAGCCAGCAGATGGTTCACTTTCAATAGCTGAACAAAGTCCCAAATTCAGATTGTTTGGGCAACTTTATGTTAAACATTTTGACTGAACCAAAACTATGTTTATATTCATTAAGGGCAGTTTTGGCTGAAGACACTACATTGAAATATCGTGCTCAAGCATTTGGCTCCTCAGTTTTCTTTCTGAATGTGCTGCTCCTTTATCTGCCTTTTGTTCCATTAAGATTCAGGCTACAACTTCAAGCTTTGGTCAAGCTTGGCCATCCGGCTCACACCAGATGTCTCTGGCACTGCTGACAGAATTTAGTTCCTCTCTAATAGCTATAGCATGTCCTGGAAGTGGGAGTCTCCATTTCCCACCGGGGTTTTTGCAGCACCTGGAAATGCCTCTCCATGGTTAATGCAGCAGTGAGCAGAGCTGGGAGCTGCTGCAGCACAGCACTGTGATTGCAGAGGCAGGAAAGCTGCCCCAGATCTGCCCAGATCCAGCCTGCTTCCCTAAAAAACCATGTCAAGCCCAGCCCTAGCCTTCAGCAAAACCAGCCTTTGTCTCAGGTGGCTGATGCTGCAAAGAACCAAGGTCACCTAATATCTCTTCAAGGTATATATTCTTAATATGCTATTGAAAACTGAACGATGTCCAGCCTCATGCATATTTGAAAAAGGGGTTGAGAAGTATCCTGCTGTGCATCAGCAACTAAAAGCTGTTACCTGAAGCCTGCTTGATCTGCTGTAACTTTTTTTGGCTCCTCTGCCATGTTAGCTTTCCCTGAAACAGCCTAAGGAAATTATCACTGTCCTAGAGGATTTTGGTGGCAATGGTGATGTCAATAATCTCTATAATGACTTGCACAGCATCCTTTCACCCACACAGTGAAATATTGCCTCTCTGGGTATTGCTGGGTATGTGGGACTCAGCCTGAGGAGTCATGATGACTTGCAATCCCATCTCTTGTTGCTTTCCTACAGGAGCTGGGCTGAAGACACATGGTATGGACTGCCCAGTGCCAGCAATGCCATGGCACCATGGGGCTGCCACTCTTCTGCTACAATCAGGCTCATTAAAAGGTCACTGTTCCTCCTTCTGTGGTTCAGCACCTCTAATATCCTTGATTAGATGACTACTTGTTGGAACCCAGGACATCCCTCTGGCTGCTCTGGATGGCTCCAGCCCCTGCCAGGGGGTTGAGAGACCTTGGCACAGAGCCCAGGACCCCTGTGCCTTTGATTTTAACCCATGGAAAAAATTACCAACCCTTATATGAGGATTTACAAGCCACAAAAGTTTAAGTAAAATGATAGTTAGTTTGTCACAGGGTGAAAAGTAGAATTTTGGGGTTTTTAGAATGGAGGCTTGGAGTCTCAAGATGGAGGAATTTGGGCATGTTTTGTCCTTCTTTCTCCTTCTTCCTAGCCTCCATCTTCTGGGTGATGGTGGTACTTTTGGATTGGTTTAAGGTAGGAACACACTGTCTAACATAAGTGATAGGTATTGGGAAATTATTGTAAATAATGTACACGTAGTTTTTAGTATAAAAAGATAACACCACATCTGGGGTGGGCAGTATGCCACTGACAGACCTGCTGAATGGACCTCAGCAGGTCAGGGACAGAGTGTTACAGATAACAGCAAATAAACAACCTTGAAAACCAGAACAGAAGAATCCTGTCTCCTCCTTCTGTTGCCAGGCTGGGAAAAGAGACTCTCTGACACATCTCGGGGTCATCCTGACCACAGAGACCACCAAGAACTACTGAACCATTTGTGGTGGGATCCAGCTGGCAGCTGCTCTTAAACAGCACATCCATGATCACCTGCTCTTGCACTCTGTATGAAGGAACAAACCCTGTGTGACCACCCAGCTCCACACTTGCATGTCTCACTTTAAGGACATAAAACCCTAAGGATGGCCTGCCCACGTGTCTCTGGTGGGTTAGAAAATATTTACATTGCGACAGCCATTGTTGAAGTGTGTTCACTTCTGGGAAGCGAAGCAGCTGCTGTTTACCAGGAGAAGGGAGGCTTTGTGGTTTGGACAGTGGCTGGAGCCCAAGATTTTATTCTGGTGACAACCCTGCTGGGAGCTGCAGCACTGTGCAGACATGCCTTGGGAAATGGGTATTGCACAGCTCAGGTACTGATGGCAGTGTCACCACAGGCACGAGGCAGAGCCCTCTGAGCACTGATTCATCTGCTGGCTTGGGGACATGTTTCAGCCCATGCTGACCCCCATGCTGTTCTAACAGGTTTAAAATGAACTCAGGTTGTACCCAGCCCCAAATGCATCCACAGGGTGACAATGCAGAATAGACCTTTGAAGGATCTGTCAGCATCCTCTGCCCTTTGTGATGCGGGTGAGAGGATGGAGTGTGTGTACATGAGGTGGAAGGGCAAAAAAAGGAATAATTACAGTGTTAATTAGAAAATAACACATGTTTGCAGCCCAGCAAGGTCCAATCCTCCCTTGGTTGAGGGTCCATCTGACCTGTCACTGTTCAGGACTGTGACAGGAGAGGTTGTTACTCAGATGAGACTGGAAAGTAGGAAGAATCTCCTGGGTAGACCTTCCCAAAGGACATTATGACACAAATTTTTCCCAGAGAAGTGGTGGATACCCTACCCCTGGAGGTGTTCAAGCTGGGTTATGTGGGGCTTTGATCAGCCTGGTGGAGTGGAGGGTTCCCTGCCCATGGCAGGGGAGTAGGAATGAGATAATCTTTAAGGTCCCTTCCAACCTGAAGGACTCTATGTATCAATCCTGTGAAGTCTAAGGCACTTGAACACCTCTCAGATCTCCTTTTAGCTCCTTTCTCAGAAATGCCTCATCTCAGAGTGGGTTTAGGAAATGAATGAGGTAAATTGGGAATTCTCCCACATCTCCACACAGAGAGATGGGATGTCCCATGGTGTAAAACATGAGAGTGCAGCTCTCCCTCTCATCTCCCTGCCTGTCCCAAGGGCAGGTGGAAATAGCAAAAGGCTGGTTTTGCTAGATGTCAATAAAAAATAGAAGGTGTGAAGCTGGAAATGGCCAAATGGGGATGAGTAGGAGGTGGTCTGATGATTATTTTATTTAATGAGGAAAAGGATCCAGTTTGATCCTATCCCTGGTATGGCTTAGCCTTTTCTGTAAAGGTAGCACAAGGTCACAACTGATGGCACATAAACCAGACAATACCAGTGTTACTAGAAATGTTTGTTCATTTAGTCTTACACCTGGATGAGCTTTATTTAGCAACCAAACTGGATAGGTTTTTTTCTAATGGGATCCAGATGTGAAGCAACCTTTAAGCACTAACAAGGAGAGGTTTGAATCCGCTGGGTACAGCTCTTCCTCATCCATCACTTTAACACGATGTAGCAGCCCAGGATTTTGGAGGGAAGTGCTGGGAGTCAGCAGCCAGCAATAGCTGTGTCTGTCAAACTGCAGAACACTTGGGAGGATGTGTTTGTAGCCCCCTGGGGATGGCAGGGACTGGCATTGATCAGTCAGACATAGAAAGGCTCTCGAGGGTGGGGACGGGGAGCTGCGCTGTTGTGGGCAGCAGCTGGAGATTCTCCTTCTGCTTCCCTCCCATCTACCTGCCTGGTAAAAGCTCGCCCAGAGATGGCTCATGAGATTTCCTGGATGGGAATCAGAGCAGATTGGGGTTGTTTAGGTAGCCTTTTGATAGTGAGAGGTGTGAGAGCCTCTCTCAGTGCTGTCCCCAGCAGGCTGATAAGGGCCCGCTGTCCCATCCCCTTGGTGGCATCCTGCTGCACATGCCACAGCACCGAGTCACAGCCCTGGAAAAGGTGATGGGACACTCGATAGGCCAAACATGTGGTGAATTGTTGGGAAGGATGAAAGTTTGACAAGAAAGTCTCACAGATATGTGTGCTTGGCAGAAAGATTTTTAAATGTACAGCCTGAAGAAGGAATAGAGATGGAAGCAAGTTTTGATATAGAAGAAAAGAATTGCTGAGCCAGTCTCACTGGCTAACCAAGGAGGCAAAGGGTCTGTTAGTTAGAAGGGGTTTTTATGGTTTAGAGCAAAGGATAAACCCACCTCAAACAAGAAGATGTTTTTACCAAGCAGAAAGCACAGGCAAAGGAGTCAGCAGACATTGCAAGTAGAAAAAAGGTCTCAGAATTTTCCACTGCAAGAAAACTGAAAAACAACTTGTAGCTTAAACTGTAGTGTACTAACTTTTAGTGACTGGAGAATAGTAACATGAATATGGTAATTATAGTAGTTATGACAGGCTACAGGTAAAAGTTAAGGTATAGATTGGTTCTTCTGTATTGATGCTCAGCAAAGGAAAGTCTAGAATGCATTGTAACCAAAACCAAAGGGTCTCCAGGCCTGCCTGCAGCTGGAGCTGACAGCTGTAGGCACAGCTCTGTCACCCATGACCCTGGACTTCTGTAACATCTTGGATGTAATAAACTGCATTTGGAAGAGCTGCCTGGAGTCCCACATCTCTCATTCAGGCTCTTACAGTGAATCACAGCAGAGCATGAGGAAATGCTCAATCAGACACTCAGCCACAGGAACACCTCAACCATCCTGGGTGCAGTAGATCATCTCTCCCAGACACCCATGTCTGACAGCCTTCAGTCACAGCCTGCAGTGCTCCTCCAGCCACATGTGGGTTTAGCAAGATTTGCTGAATTTGCTGGGGTGTTTTTTTGTTGTTATTGTTGTTTTCAAGGCTGTTTGCTCCTGCTACAGCCTCCAGTCCCTGTGTCCATCCCAGGTGCACGGGATTGCAGGGAAGGGGCACCCAGAGCTGCCTCGCTGCAATCCCTGCCCGGCAGAGGCGGCTGCATTTGTCAGAAAGCTCCCATTAGTCCTGCATGCCAGCTGTAATCTCCCAGCCTGAACACAGCAGCATCTGCTCCAGAGCCAGGATTATATAACCACAATTGGCCTGTCCAGGGCATGTTAAAGCCACGGGCAAGAGAGAGCCACTGGCTCCACCACAGAGCTTGTCTTTAGTAAGAGCATCTCTGTGACTCTACAAATTCACACTGATGGTTTTTTATCCTGGTGGAATTTGGGGGCTGTGTCTCTTGCAAGTGTTATAAATCCTAAATTCCCAGTCTGGGCTACAAGAAATTAAGAAGAGTTTTAAAAAAACACTTAGAAATGGTGACAGTGAGGACACACACGAGGGAAACTCCACTGCGTCAGATTTGTTGAGAGGCTAAAAATGTGTTCCTTTTTTAGAGAGAGGGGAAAGTGACTGGCAAGTAGAATTAATCTGAGACACTCTGAGGCAGATAGAGGGATTATACAGCAGCTCATTTAGGACTGCAGCATTCATTTTCATGCACTCCTTTGCAAAATGCTCAGTGACTCCTGTGCACCCGAAGGAAGGTCTCTGAAAGCAGAGTGAAAAGCCCAGGGAGGGACTCCAGCCCCATTATGCACAAATCTCTGAGTAGAACATCATTAACTGTACCCAAGTGGCAGCCAAGATTATCTTGGCTGAAAGCAAACATAGCACAGAAACATGTAAGACTAAATTCAAGGGTGCCTCAGAAACTGTGGGGATAATCCACCACAACAACAGCTTTAGGCACGAGACGCCAAAAGGTCCAGATGGAATTTTCTGCTGTGCTATGGAACTGATGCACTGGTTTTAAGTGGTTCTCTGTGTGCCTGTGCACAGCACGCATGCACAGATATGCACACAACCTCTCCTTTCCTCCTTGGGGTGGTGGAAAACCCTCTCAGTGTGTAACCATGGTCAGCCCCTCAGCCTTACCCACCTCCTGCTCCTGCACCCAGCGCTTTGCGAAGGAGAGTGAACAAAATCTCAGGATTTCACACATCATCTCTCTCCAGGATGCTTCAAGCCTGAGACTGCAAAGAAAGATGGTTTTACACAGGCTACCACCACAGGAAGGGGGAGTGCACAGGAGAAAAGGCCAATCTGCCTGAAAACACACAGGCCGCTGCTCAGGAAAAAGGAGCCAGGGGAAAAGAGCACCTCTGGCTTCCAGCTGCCACGTTGGCTCTTGGAGGGCACCAGCAGCACCCTCTGGTGACCTGAGCTGTCCCAGACAGCAGCAGCTACTGAGGAGAAGAGGTTGGACTCTGCGGGGCTTTTGCCATTACTGGAATAAAGCATTCAAAACTCTGACAGCCTGCTGGGGGAGTTTGAGGTCGTGGCAAAGTGATAGGGTAGGAGAAGAAAGAGCTGCACGCTGAGGCTCGTAGGAGATGGGTGAAGGTTACCTTTGTGTAGTCATCCTGTACCAGGGCTGTCCTAGAATGCAGAGGTAGCTGCTCAAGCAGGTCACAGTGATGTGGGCAGGAGAGCTGTTAGTAGCTGCTGCCTGCCCCAATTTCTGCCTGCAAAGAGCTGGTGAGAGGTTTTCAATGCTTCAGCCTCTTGGAGGGACAAATGTGTTGGTGCCTTAGAGGTTCCTCAGGCATGAGGCAGTGTCCTATCATGAGTAACACCTGATAAAGGCATGAGCATCACCCAGAAATTCAGTCTTTCTATTCTCTCCTGCCTAAATATCCTTTTCTGCTGACCAGAGAAACTGTTAATCCTTCTTGTTACCTTTCAGGTAGCACAGTGTAACATGCCTGGCATGGGAAACCCCAGACAGCAGCGAGCTGAGGCCATCCCTGGTGGTATCAGCTCCTGCTCAGGCATTAGGACTCCTGTGCTTCCTGGGCTGCCCAGGGACTATCAGATCAAATTCACAGTCCTTAGTCCCTACCTTGCAAAGCATATGGATTATGGACCAAAATTATCTGAAAAATTGCCTCTGGCAAAAGTAAAATTCCTGGTTTATAACTTTGATCGCTGCTGGTCAGTAATGTGCCATGAGATCATAAAACCATTCAGGACCTTGGGAGGTCCAATGCCCTGCTCAAGCAGGGTTCACTCCAAGCATTTGATGTTAAATCAGGTGGGTCAGAGTCCTGTCTACTCAATTTCAAATTTCAGCAAGGACAGGGATGGCACAGGCTCCCTTAGACCCTGTTCCAGGCTGCATCACCCTTCTGGGGATTTTTTCTCTTTTTACATGTAATTTTGCCACAAATTGTGCCATTCCCTCTTAATGTTTTGCTGTGATCCTTGGGAAAAAATATGGCTCTATATTGTCATTAATCCCGCATCAGGCAGGTGAAAGCAGCAGTGTGGTGTTAGCAGGTGCTCAGTCAGGACTGCTGGTTTTGACTGACAGACCTGAGGTGGGTCTAGCTGTCACCATGAGCAATGGCACAGATCAGTTTGCTGAAAAGGTCTTAGCAAGATTAAGCTTAAGAAGATGGTGATGTTTGTTCTGTACTCTGAAAATTTCCCTTTCCTTAGTCTTGCTCAGCTTGTTTACTTTGGAAAAGGGAGCAACAGGAGTGAATTGTACTCCTCCCTGCTTGCATTCAAAGCAGGAAATCTACCCTTTGGGTTTTTATATCACTGTCTCTTACATATTCTGAATGTAATGAATCTTAGGCATAAAAGCACTGTCTGTTATCTTCTCTAATTGATTCACTTTATTGTGCCTCAATTTTTTTGCTTAGTCTCTTCTTAAAAGGATGACAAAACTCCATTTGTTTTACACCATCTTGTAGGGCTGGGGTAAGCAGAAAATAGCTTGTACATACATGTTTGCATACACAGGTAGGAAATAACTCATCTTCCTTGTGCTCATCTCCAAAAGCAGACCCAGAGTGTGATGCAGGAAAGCTTGAATGGCTCAACCGGGTTGGCCAGCATTTGGTGGAACTCATTCTTTTCCTGATGTCCATTAGATGTCCTCTACCCAAGGCATGTGAAGTCAGTCTGAGGACCAGGCCACTCTAGAAAATGCACCAGATGGTCACCCTGAGATGGGAAAAGTGACTTTGCAGTTTAAATAATGCTTCATCCATTTTTATATCATCATTATCTAACCACAGAATCACTTACGCTGGATCTCTAAGAACACAGACCCCAATCATTAACCCAACACTGCCAAGTCCATCACTGATCCACATCCCTCAGGACCACATCTACAGAGCTCTGAAATTCCTCCAGAGATGGTGACTCCACCACTACACTGGGAAGCCTATTCCAGTGCTTGACAACCTTTTCAATGAAGAAATTTTTCCTATATCCAATCTAAACCTCCCCTGGTGCAACATTATCCTTTTTCTTCTTGCCCTCTCCCTTTTTACCTGGAAAAAGACACCAACCCCCACCTGGCTACCAACTCCTTTCAGGGATTTGTAGGGAGTAAGAAAGTCTCCCATAATCACATCAGCAGCTCTTGACACACTTGTGAGAGAGGCTGAGCTCTGAGTATGCTCTTCCTAAGGAAGATTTACAGGAGGGATCATTCAGGAGTTGTGGCCAGGTGGTGAGAATTTCAGGGAGAGTGGGACTGACACAATGTGTGTGCTTTTCTCTCCAGGTTTGGTTGTTTGTGGAAGAGAGGCTTTCACTCAGCTGGAGAAAGGTCTTATGTTCCAATTATTAAGGAGCTGAAAAACTCAAATCATCCTTTCAAGTGTGAATTACCTTCCATCTGCAGAGGGGTGTATTCTGCTGCCAGGTCACCTCCCTCTGGTGGGTGAAACTGTGGGGGAGGTCTGCATGAGTCACTGCTGGACCAGCATCCCACTGATTGAAGTACTTCAGCAGAAAAGCTTCCCGGAAAATGCAGGCTCTCTGGATGGGTATTCTGCTCTCTCCATGTGGGGAATCCTTAAAAACATGTCTTGAAGGGAGAAATTTTAAAAACAAAATGGGGAAATTTTGGTAAAAGACCAAGGTTGTGATGTAGACATTGCTTTCACATTGTTCTCCTCATTCACAAAGGGTGAAGTTAAAATCTGCTTTCAAGTTCTAATGCTGGAAATATGACTAACTGGAACTGAAGATTTTATTTAATTTTAACCCTAACTCTTTAATTCAGAGGCTGAAAAATCTGTTGGAAGTCCCTAAAATAGCAAATCTTCTCTTCCAAATTCTCCATTTGGGGTTTCATGAGAGTTAAGAAGATTTTTGTTTCCATGCAGGTGGAATACTCCAAGTATAGATGAGAGTCACAGAGCTACACAATCTCTACCCCAGGATAAATGTAGAAACCTGAACTCACAGTGCTTAGGTCAGCAGCCTACTTCTGCAGCTGGGGATGGAGGATATTATTATTTTGAGTGTGCCATTATTATTTTTAGTTCACATTGCCTGGCCACCTTCCTCACCTGCTTAATCTGATTTCCAGCTGCTTTTACAAATGGGGTGATGCACACTGTCCCATAAGTGAGAAAAAGCCAGCTCTACACTGCTTTATTTACCAGCCTCTCCTGGCTGCTGAGCTGGCTCATTGGGTGTCTGCTTTGCTTGGCCTGCAGGATGGAGCTCCCCACATCTCTGCTGGTACAAAGCTGCTCCTTCTTCCGCGGAATATCTCATTCCAGACTGGACCTGTCAGGGAGCACAAGGCTCTCAGAAGGAGTCAGAACTCCTGGTCGGCTCCATCAGGATGCTGCAGAGCCTGGCAGGTGTTCTCTGCAGGTAGTGCAAGGCAGGGTGATCTTAGCACTTGTGACCCAGAGCCTGTCTCAATGAAAGCATTTTTCTTCTGGGTATGAAGCAAGAAGAAAAGAAAGGAAAATATTTCCCAGCAGGTTTGAAGGAAGAGGGCAAAATAAAGCCCTGCTAGAGTGCAGGGCCTGAGGTTGGCTTCCTGTCCAGAGCCGAGTGATTTCCTATTTAAAAGCTGATTAATCCAAATGCTTTTCAATTTAGAAGGCAGAGATCAATCAATAATTATCCCATTTAATCCCAACATAAATCCTTTAATTTTTTTTTTAATTAAAAGCAACCAAGCACCACTGGCTGGGATACACCAAATTGCATTAAAACCCTGGAGTACCAGGGGAGAGGCACAGGCAGCAAATTGTGCATGTGATTTTCTTCTTTCACTGCTGGGTTTAATGGCCGTTCTCTCTGCCTCCTGGTAGAAGATGATGAGCTTGGGATGTGTCTGGCAATGAGGAGGCAAATTAGACATTTCTCCCAAGCATTCAATGACTCACAAATCAGAGAAATGTTCCCTTTCTGGAAGGAAAGCCAGGAAGGGGAGAAATTTATCAACACCTCCTTTCCTGCAACAGTGTCCAATAGAGATTAAGGACTTCAGCCATCCAGGATCCATGAGATTCAAATTTCCCAGCTCCATTTGAGCAAGATTCAGGGATCTCCTAAATCTGCCTCTTGGTCTGAGAATTTCAAGGGAACCTAATACTAAAGTACATCCTATTTATTACCTGCCTGCCTACAGCAGAGGCCTCTTTTCTTAGCAATTATCACAGTGTAATTGTAGGTCTGATCAATCGTTCCACCTAAACAAGGGCTGTACCTCAGCTGTCATGAAACTGCACAGGCACCATGCCAGTAAAGGCTGCAGGACAGCTGCAGGATGTACAGCAAATGCCTTTGTTTGCAGCCTTCATTTGGTGCCAATTCTCAGATACAACCAAGTTCTACCTCTGCTGGCCTAAGTAATTAAGCTGGAGTCACACCTTTCCTCTTTGATGCCAAGGAAATCTTCATTATATTTTTATCTAAGCATGCTCCTGCTACAGCTTCAATGATAAAATTTAATTAAAAGCCTCTCTAATTCAATCAAGCTGGGCTGTGTGGCTGTACATGCATTCCCTGCTCCTCACCTGCTGCAATGAGTCCTGTGGGGGACACAACTATTGAAAGGGTCAGAGGTTGGGGGATCCTTTCTACAAACAAAAACCTGTGTGTAATCCTCCTCCTGTTCCTCCAGCTTGATGTGAACACAGGCAGGGTTTTAAAAAATGTAGGAATAGGATGAAAATGGTGATGCTGCCTTTTACAGAGCAGGATGGCAAGGTATCCCCAAGGCACTGTGCTGGAGGGGAAGATCTTCCCATTTGTTTCTTTGCAGAAAGAAGCCTGGAAGGAACAGCAAACCCTCTGTGACTGACTGCAAAGCAGAAATGAAGAGTGAGGATCATAAAAGCAAACAGACTCAAACCCATGGAACACCCCCCCTGGCTTGTAGAGCAAGTTTCAATGTAATCTGGCAACAATTTTTCTTCAACCCTAATCTGATGGCCTTTTAAAGACTTCTTTGGATTTCAAAAGGCTGTTTATATTGAGTTAAAAAAGTGCTTTGCAGCACTGTCCAGCAACAGCAACTACAGAACAAAGGACTTTTATTTAAATACCTCCTTTGTGCTCTGCTTTTGAAGTGTGGGTAATTTAGATTACTCAGTAAAAGCAACCCTTCCTTCTTTTCTTGGAGTTTGAGGGTTTATTTTCTGCCAGCTGTTCTTTGAAAGCCTTTCAATAGGGCAAAGTTTAATTATCCATAGAAAAGAAAAAGATAAATAAAAAGCCTAGTTATTTCGAAATGATTGAGGCTTTTCAGAAAATAAATTGTCAAAGAGGTGTCACACCTGGGGAAAGTGAAAGCTGTGGTAGAGCCACACCATGCAGGCATCCCCTAAAGTGTTAGGCTTTACCTAAGGAGTACCCTGAGGATATTTTGGATTTCAGCAAAGGCTACAGCATCACAGAGCTTTGCACCATGGGCTACTAAAGGTGTCTTGAAGATCAAATCCATTAGTTTGAATATTAGGTGCTGGCTGGGCCCTCATCTGTCTCAGCTCTGGAACATGACACTACTCAATAGGGCACCAGCTGGACTGGCTCAGGATGAGGCTGTTTCAGCAACATGTTTCCATGTTTCAGTGGAATGACCTGTGGGAACGCACATCTGACATCTCCACATGTAGAGCTCCCTGAAAGGAAAGAGTTGAAGAAGAATTCAAAACTTGTTGGTGGTGTCTAGTGCAATCACCAATATGTAGAAACAGAGCTGTGGGTGTTGGAGGAGAGGTTGGGCATTTTAATGTTGGCATTTCAGCTGCTTTTGGAACTGCAGGCAGTGGCTGGCAGCAGCAGAAGGTATCAAGACCTGTGGTCAAGATGCCAAAGATGATCAACATCCAAATCTGCCTTCCCTAACCTTTGGGTCTGGGCATGTCTGGGCATTCCCTGGACATCCTGATGCTTGTGAAGGCTGACCTAGAACAGAGACTAGATGGAGCTAAAGAATAAAGTAGGGATTTATTAAGAGGCCTCAATGGATCCACCTTTGGCAGCACAACCCAAAATGGCCACAAAAAATGGACAACTGGTCACAGGGTCTCCCACTTTTATAAATTCTGGTCCATTTGCATCTTGCCGTTCATTGTCCAATTCCAGCTTTAGCCCATGCAGTCCCATCCTGCTTGTTTTTCTCTCTCCAGCCCACGGTGTTTGTGCTCCTGGGCTGAGATTTGGATCATTTGTCCTTGGTGCCCAGCTGGAGCAGGAATTGTTTTGTCTCCCTGCTCTGTGCACAGAGCTCACCATCCCCTGATATGAAGCCCAGACCCACACACTAAAGCAGCACAGAATCTGAAAAATATAAAAGCTAAGACCTCCTCCCTGGACCAGTCCTTTGCTTCATGAAACCTTCTCTTAGACCTGCCTATGCAGCAAGTACAGTGTTTGTAGTCACTCCACTCAAGTTTGCTGCACGTAGAGCCTCCATGGCTCCTCTTTTTGAGTTTTATGTTGAGGGTGGGAATGGGAGACACCCCTCACAATTCTGTCCAAGCATCAACCTGTGTCTCTTCCAGTTTCCTTCTCAGATCACTCATGGCTCAGGATTAACAATTCTGCCAACTCTGGTGGCTGAGGAATGTCTCTGGGATGGGCTGCACATGCTGCTGTCACACTGAGGATGCTCTGCAAACTCATGGTCCCTTATCAGCACAGCAGCATCACAACAACACCGGCACCGGGTTTTCTCAGCTGTGTTTTGAGGACACCAAATGTGGGTTTGTGTGCTGGTGTTCGCAGGGGTCCCAGGACGAGGGAAGAGATGAGAATCTTGACTCCATATTTCAGAAGGCTGATTTATTATTTTATTATATATATTATATTAAAAGAAAATGATATAATAAAACTATACTAAAAGAATAGAAGAAAGGATTTCATCAGAAGGCT
>NW_005054367.1:2343495-2379207 GCF_000277835.1 Geospiza fortis
TGTGCTCTTGTGAGCATCACCCTTATCACAGACAGCTCTGCAATGTCTCCAGAGCACAGGCTGTCAACATCCAGCCTGTGGCATTCAAATTTTCTGAAAAGTCCCTTCACCCAGGATTCTTCTCCTGGGAAGCTGAGAAGCCTCAGAAAAACAGGAAAACAAATTCTTATCTCATTTGCTTCTCCCGTGTTGTGCTCGTGTGGAATGTGTTTGGAGATTGTTTACCCACAGGTGATTGTTTCATTGGATTCTGCTGTGAGTTGTTTTCACTCTTTGGCCAATCAGGGCCAAGCTGTGTCAAGGCTCTAGAAAGGGTCACGATTTTTCATTATTATCTTTTTAGCCTTCTGTAAATATTCTTTCTGTATTCTTTAGTATAGTTTAGTATAGCATTCTTTAATATAATATAGTATCATAAAATAATAAATTAGCCTTCTGAGAGCATGGAGTCAGATTCATCCTTCCTTCCTGCCACAGGGGACCCCAAAAATACAATACCAGCCCTTGGACTTCTGAGGAGAGGAGGGACCTGCTGGTGTCTTGGAGATAAGGACTGAGAGCTTGGTGTGATTTGTTGCTCCCTAGGGATGCTGGGCAAGAGGGATTTTCCCCTGTGCAGGAGAAATGTGCTATAACCTACTACCTGCTAAATTTTCCAGGTGAAACTCACCAAAAAGACAAATTTAATCCTTTTGCACAATGTCTCTGAACTGCAACAGGAACAGGGTTTGGCATACAAGGAGTTCAAGCAGTAAATCCACAGTTCCAGGGAAACTCATCTGTGCTCTGGCTGGATCCACACCTTCAAACAAAGGCCACGTAAGCCAGTGGATGCTGGAGGAGAGGAGAACTTCACTGCACTCTGTAAGACACCTGGAATTTTGTCCTCCAGAGTGAGGTGGCAGCAGGGTTGCAAGAGAGATTGGCAGTACCTGTGTACAGTGGACGCAGTGCAAACTCCAGGGCCACAAAGGCTGTGGGAAGGTTCTCTGGGGTCTGTCACAGGAACACCCTGAGTGAATGTCCATTATCCACACTGGCTGGCAGCCAGGGATCTGGGTTATGCTGCTGCACATCACCACTGACAGCTTCTCCCTACCCTTCCAGCCCAGCACATTAGGAATGACTGGGAAGAGCTACCCCACAGCACAGGCCATAATTAAATATCAGCCCTGTCAGAGAAGCCACATAGAAGGAGATGCCCAAACCCATTATTTATCCTTTAACCTGAACCTTTAACCATAAACATATGGTTTATGTTACATATAAGGAAGAATATTTTCCTTTTTTTAACTTTGAGGGAAGTGAGGCATTGGAACAGGTTGCCCAGAGCAGCTGTGGCTGCCCCATCTCTGGAAGTGCCCAAGGCCAGGCTGGATGGGGTGCCAAGCATCCTGACTAGGGAAAGGTGTCCCAGCCCATGGCAGAGGGGTTGGAACAAGATGATCTTGAAGTCCCTTCCAACCCAAACCATTTGATGATTCTGTGTTTCTATGTCTTCCAAGTGAGTTCCTTCTCCATATATGTTAATATTAATGCTTTTTCCTGCCACTGTCCTGTGGTAAGACATGCACAAGCTCTTACAAGGACAGAAAGGAACATCCTGTTTCACAATCATGAGTATCCCTGGGGTGTATCACAGCGTGAGGCAGCCTCAATTTACCTTTGCCCTGACAGTTCCTGCATCTTTTCACTTTTTAGCACGTTTCATTAATCAAAGAAATCCTTCTACTGTGTGTGTGACCTACTCTGCAAGGATATCAGATAAGCTGTTAGTGAATAATGATGGTAATGAGTTACAGTTTCACTGCTTCTGGTTTTGGATCCCTTTATTGCGCCCCCTCAATATTTAACTTGTGTTGAGCTGAAGGAATATCCCTAGATCTGAATAGTAAATTCAGATTTTATTTTGCCTTTTACCTCAGTATGGATTGTAAGCTTCAGAAATGAACTTTGAAAAAAATTATAATTTTTCTTGCTGTTGTGATCACACCTGCCTTCAGATTATGTTCAGTGACTGACACCATGGCTGCATAGAAAATGAGGACAGGGGCTGATGTATTCTGGAAAACTGCCTTATTCCTTTGTAAACCTTATATTTTCATATTATTCAGGAAAAATGTGAGGCAGCGAAGTTCAGAGCAAAACAGTATTTCTAAATCTGTGTTGCAGTACAAGGATTACGTTCTTCTGGCATATTCTTGGTACCAAGCTAGTGAAATCCCTGTCATTTGCCATCCATCAGTAAAATTTGTCCAAGTCCTTCAGGTTGCCTGCTCCACAGCACTGCCAGTATTTTATGTAAAGGACTCAGATTTCTGGGCAGAAACTCAAGAGAATGTCCTATTTTGGATTTCTACACATGCAGCTGAGGGCAAAGCTTGTTCTGCCTCTTGGTCCTGGGGTGATCTCCATTCCAGTGAAAACCCAGCTGCAGTGGGAGGGCTGCAAGACACAGCCCTGTCCCCACATGCCCCTTTAGGCTTGTTAGAGACAATCCCTCTGTGGGATGGGGATGTGGAGCTGCTCCTTGGTCTGATCTGTGGCCAGGCCTCCCAAAAATGGGCTCAGCCCAGAGAAGACTTTTGGATGCTAAGGGTGCATGCACCTCATCCAAGAGCCATTAGCAGCAGGGCTGTGGGAAGAATTTGACAGTGAGAAATTGCTCAGATGGCAGGAGAGGGTCTCAGATCTCCTGGCCCTTCTTCATACTTGTTTCAGGTTTTGCTTTCTGCAGCAGATTTGGGCAGCAACAGACTTGTTGAGTTTGTGAGGTCCCCAGGACGAAGGAGGTATTGAGAATCTGACTCCATGTTCTTAGAAGGCTGATATATTATATTATATTATATATGCTATACTAAAACTATACTAAAGAAAGAGAAGGATATACACAGAAGGCTTAACAAGAATGAATAATAAAAACTTGTGACTCCTCAGAGCCTCGACACAGTTGATGATGATTGGTTATTAAGTAAAAACAATTCACATGAAACCAATCAAACGTTCACCTGTTGGTAAACAATGTCCAAACCACATTCCAAAGCAGCAAACACAGGAGAAGCAGATCAGATAATTATTGTTTTCATTTTTCTCTGAGGCTTCTCAGCTTCCCAGGAGAAGAAATCCTGGTAAAGGGATTTTTCAGGAAATATGACAGTTTTTCTTCTTTCTTTCCAGACTTTTCCCTAGGACAGGCATGACAGCATAGGTATGTAAGACTCAACCTTGATGTTGCTCTTCAGGCTGACCCAAACACAGACAAGGAAGCTGTGGATTCCCCATCCCTGGAAGTGGTCAAGGATAGTTTGGATGAGGCTTGGAGCAACCTGGTCTAGCAGAAGGTGGGGGTTGGAAATAGGTGATCTTTAAGGTCCCTTCCAAGCCCAAACCATTCTGTGAGTCTGTGATGATTCTATGAAATATTAATAACTGGGTAAATGTCTTTCCACAAAAAGCTGTTGCTCAATGACCTTCCTTGTGCAGCCAAAGCTGCAGAGCATTGCAGGCAGGTGTGAAGGAAGGCTCAGAGACCTGAGCCTGGCAAGGACCCTACAGCTCAGCACTCCTGGAAGCACTCGCAGCCTAAAGGATGAGCATGAATTTTGCTATAGATACATTCAAAGGACTAAAATCAGCTTGCACTCAGCCTAGTGTCCACCCCAGGGCTGGTTTGCCTCGGGATGCAGCTCACACAGCTGAAACATTTCTGATCATGTAACCCTCATGCCAGTGGCCCTGTACAAAAGGGAGAATTTGGGGAAAAGGAAACACTTTCCTTTTAAGCACTGTCTGTCCATCAAAATCTCCTTTCACTGAGAAATTGACTCTGCAATGAAGCCATCTGTTCTGAGAAGCGCTTGCTTGCGATTAACAAGTTTCAGTCTTGTGAGGAAACCAAATCATTTTATTAAAACAAAACCAAACAAAACAAACCAAACACCAGAAATCAAACCAACTTTTTGAAAAGGAAAAAAAACAAACTAGTAAATATCTTTTTGGGGAAAATTCATAATTATTCTTAACTTGTGTATAATCCATATGTTTGGGAATGCCCTTCTGCCCAGCCATGAGTGACTCCAGTCTGGGGGAGCATCCATCTCCATGGGATCCCATTCCCCTTGGCTGCTGGAATTTCAAACACAAATGCTCCTAAATCATGACTGGCTCCCGTTTTTCTCTTCTTTCCTGCCCCCAGCAGCAGGGTGGGAGAAGGAAACAGTCTTAAATGGAAAAAAAAAAAAAAAAAAAAGAAAAAAAGAGAGAGAGAAAAAGTTCAAATTCTCTGGTTTTTTTTTCTTTTCTTTCTGACATTTCAGCATTTGCAGGTCACATTTTAAGGCTACAAGATGAATGGCGTTTTTCTCCCCTGTAAGACAAAATACTTTCTTTTTCAAAATCCTTCCAGAGGAAATTGTTTTAAACAGCTCATCACTACATTCCCAAAGCCAGGAGTTTAAGGAAAACACAGGCTACAGCAAAATAAGTAAATTTAGGAGCAAGCCCTAATAGGGTGTTCTCCATCTGTGGCTCTAACACAGACCTAAAGGTTTTTATCACCTCTCCCCAAACTAGGACAAACCTCTTTTTGCTCACTGAAATAGTTTTATCCCTTTATTTGGTGCCTGAAATGATTACTTTTAGCATGCAGTGCCAGTACAGCATGACCACACCCTCAGGCACTCTCTGCCCTTGGGCTGCCAGCATTTTCACAGGATGCAGAGGGAATTTTTCCCATTTTAACACTCGATACCCTGCTCCTGGTTTTGCAAACATGTGCCAGGGCCGACACAAATATGATTTGCATCCAGTAACCTTTGTGCCTGAGCCTCCTGAGAATACATTTCTCATCTCTGTATCACCCTGTAAAATACTTACAGTGAATGGGCAGTAATACACAGATATTACTCCATGGAGCAACCATCTGATATGTAAAGTCAGGAGTTCAAAGAGGATTAAGGATTGCTGGCAATGAGCAAGCTGCATTGCTTGTGGATGTGGAAGCAGCCACAGCTGCTCTCACTTTTCAAGCACTGGAATTATTTCAGCGTCAGGAGAGGATTGCTCTGGAGTTTTTCCCTCTCCAAAAGCCATTGACCCATATTTGTTGTGTTTGGCAGGATGAAAGGTCGTGGGGTGAGGGAAGGTGTCCTGCCCAGCAGACATGAGGAAGCTGTTAGCCACTCAGTGGGACAAACTTCACTGCATGGCTGCAAGGCAGGCTTTCTCCATCTGGAAACATTCCTTGTACTCCAATCAAAAAGGTGAAAGATTTCCCATCCCATTCATGTCATCTCTCTCGTGACCACTGGCTTCTTGTTCTAGTATTTGGGCTGTCACACAGACAGGGTGCTCTGGCCCATTTCAAATGCATGTCTATTTTTACAGCTAAGAATAATTAAGAGAACAGAGGTGATAGCATAAAAAAGGTACTTCAGAGTAATATTACTTGGACAGTTATGTGTACTCAAAAGAGCTGCTATTTGGGACTGTTATAACAATATATATATATATATTGTTATATATATTGCTATATATATATCTTTTCTATGTTGGTAATAGAAAAATAGACACAGGTAAAAACCTCTTGGGTGCCCTCTCCATATCCTGTCTTCAGAGAACCATTTAAATTCATGTGGATGAAACAGGGATTCAGACCACCTCACAAGACACGAAAATTGCCTCTTGCAGAACCCATAATTATGGGAACTGTGATATAGATCCTAATTAGCATGAGCAAGCATCACAAACACCCACTGGCTGCTGAGGAGAAGGGGGCACGGTATCTCTGAGTGCCATTTGTTCTGGAGGAGCCTGGCTAGATGACAGCTGCCAAGGCAGGGCTCATTCCTGTGTGGGTTGCCAGAACTTCCCATCCTCCCTTCCCCAGCCCCAGGTATTGGAGTTATGTCCCAGTATTGCCGGATGGAACGTGCCTGGGCTCGTCTGGCCCTTGCTGCTTGACCAAGGGTGGCAGCTGTGGTGGTTTCACCTCAGAGACACCTTTGGCTAGCTGGATGTTGCAGCTGGCACTTGGGACAAGTCCAGGCAAGCCAGGTTTACCTCTGGTGGAAAGGCTTTAGGCCAGGTGAAGAGGAAAAGGAGACGGGTCCTGCTGGAGGGTTTGATCCAGAGCTTTATTCCTAGCACACAGACCTCTGAATGCCGCAACAGCTCCAACAGAACCTCAAACCACGTGGTCGCCGTGTCTTTTAAGCCCGGGGAGAGGGGGAGGGAAGGGGTAGGGATCCCACCAACCGGGTGGGAGGGGGGAAGTCTCAGGGGACAAATGACACCTGTAGGGCCCAATGTCCCCCAGGGCTGAGAGGCATCTTGAACTTCACCAACCACACTAAGCCCTCACTGGCACACCGAGGGTGACGGACAGCTCTCAGCAGAAGGCAAGGGGAGGGGAAGGGAGAAGGTACTGGCACACCTGAGAAAGGACTGGGATAGCTGAAACAGGCTATTACATCACACTGCAACACCCAGGGATGTGGTCCCAGCTCCCAGGGGCACTGCCCCTCTCACCCCTGAGCCAGGGAAATTGAGCCTTTCCAGCCCAGAGATGCTCTTGGTGCCAGGACAGGCTGCTCTCAGCAGGGAGAGGTGGCACAGGCTGACCCAGCAGCTCATCTGTGACATCTCTCTTGCAGATGCAGCCAGGCAAGAGCTGGTGCTCTGTGCAGCAGCTGCACACAGCTGTCCATTCTCCAGCTGGGGTTTCCTGAGGGAAGTGTCAACTATGCAAGTGGAGCCACCCTGAGTGAGGCCAGCTCTTGCTTTGGTTGTGTTTGTGATGTACAGGGCTACTGAACAGGTACAGGGTGAAATAAGTTCTGCCAATGTAATAATGCTGGATCCTGGATGCAGAACAGGGAGTGAAGCTGTGCTCATTAAGTATGGGACATTTTTTTCATTTAATCCTACTATTAAACTTTGTGCCAGTATTTGTAATCTGGAATTTTTTTTACCCTCTTGTTACAATGCCTGCTGGAAAGCCCTTAACTGCCTTCATGAAATTAAGTTGTGGAAAATTTTAAAGGAATTAGAGAATTCACACATGGGTCTTGTTTCTCTTTACTGCTCTTTTTAAGGCTGAATAGATGAGTGTTTGCCTTCAGGGATGCTCATGGCTCATGGGTTATGTCACTGCAATGTAGCCTCTTCTCCTTTGGTGGTTTATTTGTGATTGAGATTCATGTGAATGTAAACCCAGAATATTTGATATGGGACAGCTTTGCCTCTAACTCTGCCAGTTTGCTTGGCAACAAGGAGTAATGGTAGGAGGAAACCCTCTGGAAGGCAGGTAAACCTTTTGTAGATCTGCTCAGCGTCTCCCCTGTGGAACATAATTTGGTTTAGCCATAGAGTTGCTTTGTAGAATACTCAATTTCAACCAGCTGCTTTGAGGTATGGGGTGATGTGCCCTGGGTGTTGCAAAGCCATGGGAAAGGCTGCTCCAGGGTGTGGCTGTCACTGGCAGAATCCAGGTCAGTTCCTCTCTCTGACTTTCTCACCTAAAATGAGGTTTCACTCAGAGACAGAATCTCTCAGCTCCACTGGAACTCAGTAGAAACAGGCAATTTCAGAGAGCAATTCCCCATGGACAGCCACATCAGGAGAAGATGGATCACTCTCCTGAGACACCCATTTCTCTCCATTAACTTAAAGACAGCCTGGAGCAATAGTTCAGGCGAGGTCCCTTGGCAGCAGAGCCTCACCCTGGCTCTGCCCACCCTGTTGTGCTCTTAGAGAGGCCACAGACACAGACCCAGTGTCTGCTCTTTGTCCTCAAAGTGACAATTCACCACAGTCACCACGAGAGCAGCCTGTCCATGCGGTCATGTCCAAACACAGGAGGGTCTACACCTGTGTGCTTCATGCCCAGAGTTTGTTATCTGCCCAGCTAAATTGCTCCATTGGGGCTTCAAAATTCCAGATTTATTCTTCCAGGTCTCAGGTCCCAGCAGTAAAGTAGGAATGATTTAATCTCTGCTCCCTTCAGGGTTTTTGCAAGGACAAGCAGAGTCAGGCCTCGAGAAAACAGCTCCTATAGGATTTGTGGGGAGAGATGGCAGAAGAACACCTACCTGGCATTTTCAAGAGGGCCTGTGACAGAAGCCACTGGCATTCTGTTATTTGGGAAAAGGTCGCCTCATACCCTAGGAAGAAATTTTTTAAACAACTTCATTGGATGTTGAATTAAGTTTGTCATTCTGCTTTTTCAGATTATGTAAAGTTTAAACAAATTTTGAACAGAAGGAAAAGTTTTAAATCCCCTGTATTCTTCTCTTGCTGTCTGTGAACATAATCTGAGTCCAGATAAGCCTCAGACAGATGTTTATCTTAAGTGCATTCTCATACAAGATAATACCAGAGGCTTGGAATGAAGATGTCAAGTGACCTTATAAAAAAAGCCTCAGTGTGGGTGTTCAGCTCTCTGATCCTGGTGCAAGATCTTTGGTAAGATAAAAATCAAAAATAAGTAATACAAAATGATGTGAAAACCCACTGCAAGAGCATATCCATCTCTCTGGTGATGAAAGGAAATTGTGACTTCTTAGAACCATAGAATATTAGAATTGTTAATGTTGGAAACTACCTTTGAGGCCATCAAGTCCAACCATCAAGTTCACCATTAAACCATGTCCTCAAATGATGTATCTACACATTTTTGAGCACTTCCAGGGATGGTGACTCCAGCACTCCCCTGAGAATCTGTTCCAATACTTTACAATTCTTTCTGTGAAAAAAAAAATTCCTAATGTCTAATCTAATCCTCCCCTGGTGCAATTTGAAGTTGTTTCCTCTCATCCTGCCACTCATTAACTGGTTGAGGGAAGAGACACATAACCATCTCACTACAGCTCCTTTCAGGGAAGTTTAGGGCATGAGCCCTAAACCCCTGAGCCCCTTTTTCTCCAGGCCAAGTAACCCCATCTCCCTCAGCAACTGCTTGTTTAAACAAATTTTGAACAGAAGGAAAAGTTTTAAATCCCTGTATTCTTCTCTTTCTGTCTGTGAACAAAACCTGAGCCCAGATAAGCCTCAGGTTGCCCTTCCACCCCCAATCAGAGGAGCCTGTTGGACACAAGAGCCCCAGAAGCGTCCTTGGCCATGACAAAAGAGAGCCCTTGTGACTTTGGAGATTCCCTGGTACGTATGAATTTTTGCAAACATTCAACAGGCAGGAGAGAGAGTAGGTGATGGACCGGGAAGTATGAAAAAGTAGGAGACAGAAGGGCTAAAAATACACTAGGATTGAAATTGATTATGTAAGATAAAATTAAATTGATTTATGTAAGATAACAATATAGGTTTATACAGGTGTGCTGTGAAGAGGCAAGTGTAAGGAAAAGTGAGTTATGTTATGTTATGTTTTGTTATGTTGTGTTATGTTATGTTATGTTCTTTTGTACCCATATCTAACCTCCTGTTAGGTACTGAGGAACATTTTTTGGCAGAATCTGATTCTTAGCTTGTAGTGGCTGGTAGGAATGGAGATTTCTTCAGCTAGGATAAAAGGACCTGGAAATTTTAAGATACCATAAGTGATGAAGGAAAGGAACGAGAAAATCATAGCTAAACTAAACTGATGACAAAATTAATGGTGCTTTATGCTTGGTTTTCTGGTTACAGACACACATCCCCAGCAAAACCTTTGATACCCAGGAACATCACAGCACTGCTGGAGGGACTGTGCCATCATGTCCAACTCCAAATCAAGCAGAATAACAGAAAAATCAGCCCAAAGTGCAATATTTTAGCTCAGATGACTCTTCAGACCATTCATTTTTCAGCTTTCATTCAGCCACTGGGTCCTTTACCATATCACACAGGGGCCCCAAGAGGAGCTTGGTTGCAAGGAGCAGCAAAGCAGGCTCAGACAAAATGTTTGCAGCACCAAAATTACAAATATTCACCAAAAATTACATCTGCCTTTAGAGGAAACAATGCTGGGAAGAAGGTTTGAGAAGCAATGGGAAGATGAACCCTTTATCCCTCACAATCTTGTCCCTTCTGCTTGCAAACAAGTATTCTTAGCCTATTTTAAAGGTTGGTTGCTGTCAAAGGCCAGCAATGTTCCTTGCTCAGTCTGATCTTGACCACAGCTCTGTCTTGAACCAGCAGAGGAGGTGGGGACATAATTGAACAGACCTGACTTGTCCAAGCTGCAGAAGAGAGTGTAGAAAACAGGAATATGATGTCAGGTCTTGGGTTTTGTGTGGCTGAAATGGTATTAAAGGTATCCAAGGTAATCCAAGGTAATAAAGAGTCTTTTTTCCCCGCCCTGTGGCCGAAGAAGTCGAGATTCGTTGGTTCCGCTTTTCAAGGCTGTTTATTTTCTCTTATCCATTCCATTCTTTCTCTGACCTGCTGAGATCTCTCCAGCAGGTCGGGTTGTGGCACACTGACTGCCCTTGGGGCAGTGTTGGCTTTTTATACTAAAAACTACATGTACTTTATTTACAATAATTTTCCAATACCCATCACCTATGTTAGACAGTCTGTCTCTATACTAAACCAACCCAGAGGTGTCACCATCACAGCAGAAGATGGAGGGGAAGAAGAACAAGAAGAAGGACAGGACACACCCAGTTTCCTGTATCTTGCCTCTTGAACCTCCATTCTAAATCCCTAAACTTCTACTTTTTCACCCTGTGACAAATTCGCTATCATTCCACTCAAACCCTCGCGGCTTGTAAATCCGCACACAAAGTTGGTAATTTTCTCCATGGGTTAAAATCAAAGGCACAGGTGTTTTTGACTCCGTGCCAAGGTCTCTGAGCCCCCTGCCAGGGTCTGGAGCCATCCATGGCAGTCAGAGGAATGTCCTGGGCTCTGACAGTCAGGCAGAATCTCTCACCATATGTGGGAGTTCACCTGGAGTTCACATCTGACTTCACCCTGGAGCTGGAGCTGATGCGTGGGCTCGCATCCATCACATCCCCTGGCTGGGGGGATTTCAGTGGGGGAGCTTGTTTTGGTGGAGGAAGATCACAGGGATCTGCCAGCAGGAACTGAGCAGCAGCAAAGACTCCAGGCAGAGACAGGAAGGAGGAGGAGGAGGAGTTTTAGGTAACACCATACACGTAGGTGTGAAACATATTGGTTCTCCCAAGCCCAAATTGCAATGCCTTGTATTTCAGTTTGAGCTCCCTGACTGTACTCAAACAAAAGCTATAAGAGACTTGTTGAAATATGAGAGCTTATTTCTGTCTCTGGTGTTTTTGAGCTCTCCAAGTCACAGCAGTGGGATGATTTTTTGCAAACTACGCAAGCACTCATGAATGTACAGCAAGGACTTGGGCTAAGTTTATAATACTCAGTGCAGGCAGGTTTGAGCTGGCTTTGACAGCCCACACTTGCTCTGCCAGCCTGGTTTAGCCTCTTCTGTGCAATGCAAAGTGAATGGGGGCTGCACAACAAACTCAAACTTCCCCAGATGCCATGCCATGCACCCTTTAAGCTGTGTGCAGGAAGCACAGGACTCAAAACTGTCTCACATTCCCCCCTCACAATTTGAGTGGATGACCTGAGTTGCTTTTCTCTGCCACCACCCCCGTAGGACAACTGGCTGAGCTTTTTTGCTGTAAAAGCACTCAGCAATACGAGGTTTGGCATCAATCTCTGCAAAGCTTTATTCAGCACTCTTCTGACAGCCCTGCAGAGCACTCCCTGTTAGAGCAGGATAGCAAGACAAAGAAAGAAGCAACAAGAAAATCCTGCAGCCTCCAATGTGTTCCTCACGGCTGTTTGTGCGCTCTGTCTGGCCTGAAACGTGTGTACAGGCTGCGTCCTAAGTGCCCTGATAAGATTGGGGCTCCAGAATGTGTTGTCCTGAGAACATTTGCTGCTGTTTATCTGTGAGCTGAAAAACTTTCCAAAGTCCCCCAGCCATCAGCCCCGACACCCTGGCTCAGAGCAGATGACAGGCAGAGGCGATACCCAGCAGCTTTTGTGCCACGGGGTGATACAGAAGTGGCTGAGAACCCAAAAGCTCAGCCTGAGCTGTTGAGTGGGGTCTGCTGACACCCTGGTGGCTGCTGATACCCAGCACTGCTGCTCTTGTGGCATCCTGTGGGAAAGTGTGGGATCTGTCCCCTCCTCAGACCTGGTGCACTCCTCATCCTGCCAGAGCTGGTAGTCAGGAGGTGACAGCCCCATCCTCCCTTCTGCTCCCCTCCAGGCTGTCAGACCCAAGTTAGGGGTGAATATGTGCATCACCAGCAGCTTATGAGCACATATAAATATATAAATCTATATATATTCCTCCAGCACAGATGTGTTTAATGTGAGGGATGTGGGAAAGGTGCCAGAGGCCCTGTGTGTGGGCACCTGTGTTTTTCTTCTTTGCAGTGCCAGTGGGCAGGGGCTGTTTTAAACTTGAGGGGATTGACATCAAGCTGTGCCTACTTTCCTTGGATGTGCAGGGTAGGGGAAATGTGGGGAAACCTCCCAGTGTGGTGCTCACTGATGTGGTCCCAAGACTACCCACCCACAACCTGCCTGTCTCTGATTTGCTGATGTTATCCCAATATATTAGATGTTTAAGTCATTTCTATAGAAAAATAGTTTCTGGATTTATTTTTCCATTTTTCAGCCAAAACCCCTCCCAAACTACTAGGAGTAAAACTTAATCTTCTTACTGTACACATCCCTATAAATCCTTCCAGACTCAGTGGGGTGTTGTATGGTTTAATGGCTTAATTAGGGAATGTTTATGAAGCACTTCTGATATCTTTGCATGAAAGATGCTGTAGAAGCACAAACTTACAATATTTTCATCACCCAATTAAGTTCAAGCAACATATAGGGAAGGGATTTATTTACATAACTTAAGAATTTTATAATTCTTACAGAGCTTGCAAAAAGCTCAGAGAAGGCTTCAGCTGCTCTAGCTCCCAACTGCTGACAGTCCTGGAGGTTTCTGGTAACCTGTGTCCTGCGGGAAGGGAAAGCATTTTCTCTGAGAAGTTGGGGTTTTTTCCAATCCTGCATATCTGCAGGTTGGTGAAACATGTTTGGCACTGGGGGTTCCCCCCACAATTTGAATTCCAGGCAGTAGTTGCACTAGAGAAACCCTGTGAAAACTCTGGAGGAGTTAGGCACTATTTCTGGGAGTCCTCCTCATCAGAAAAGCTAAAAATAACAATAAATGCCCCAAGATTTTTGGCAGGGGGACAGCAACCAGGGCCCATCATGCCCAGTTCCCACCTACACAGCTCTGGAGTTAAGGTCTACATGGAGTTATTTGCTTTCTTCTCATCCACACCGCTGATGTCTGCCAGCAGAGTGGTTTTAATCAGTGATTTACGTGCTTTTTGTATCCAGAGCAAACACAGAGACACTGATTTCCCCCCATGTGTGCTGCTTTGTTTGTGTGACTTCAAGTTTTGAAGTCTCTAATCTTCTCCCCAGCTGAGCTGGGAATCTGGCTTGTGCCACCACCACACAGCCAATTCCACACAGAGGTGGGCAAACCCCCTCTACTTTGGAGAAATAGCTGCATTGCAGGAAAGAAATCTGGGAGGTGAAACAGGTTTTCTAAGCAAATGTCAGCTGAATGGGTGGTCTTGAGCAGCAAAAAAAAAACTTTTAGGGAGAGATACCAGCATGCTGCTCCATAAATGTGGGGTGAGTCTTCACCAGTTTTCCATCTCCTCCTTGCCCAAAAGATGCTGCTGAGTTGGTGCAGAGAAGGGTGACAGGCAGGATCAAAGGCATGGAACAGCTCTTGTGTGGAGATGGATTTAATAGAGGGCAGATAAAGTGAAGGAGGATGTGATAGAGGGGTATAAAATCATGACTGGCCTGGAAAAACATGGATAGAGAAGGAGACTCTGGCTCCTCTGATCCAAGGACTAGGGAGGTGTCAAATAAACCAGCAAATTGGCATGTGGGATAGAAATAAAATAAGATATTCTGCAGTGTCTGTGCACTGCAGCTTTGGAGCTTGGACCAAGGGATGCTCTGGATATTCTGGTGTTTTTTGGTGGTTTCAAAGTGTGACAGTGCAAAGCAATGAATGAAAGATCCCCCAGGGATTGCCAAGCACGGAGGTTGTGCTGGGATGTCACAGGGCACTGCTCCTGTGTGCCCACCCTGCCCTTGCTCACAGTGACAGTGGGACACTGAGCAGGACTGAGCTCTGGCTTGGCACAGCACAGGTATTTCTGGTTTTCTCTTATGTGACATTAATTTGTCAAAAATGAGCAGTTTCCTGTTAGCATCTGCAGACAACAGCTCTGTTTTAACACACCAGGACTGAGCCCAAGACACAGAATTGAGGGTGAGATCTGCCTGCTCTGGAGAACCTTCTCTGTGATGGTTCTCACCCAGACATGTCAGGGGCCTCCAGCGCATGACCAGCCAATGTAATTTCCATATTTTCTCCTCAAGGGTTCCTGAAAAGAGGTTTAGCTACAAAACCTGAGCAAATACAGGAGCTCAACACTGATTTCTTTTCCCTTCCTATTTCCTCCTAAACAAAAAAGGTTCTTCCTCCTTTTGATTCTGTGATTAAATCAATGCTCATCCTTCATCATTATGGGGACATTACAAAATCCTTACTGATCAGGTGCTTTCTGACTCTGCACCTTCTGAAATAACCCCCAAAACCAGAGTGTGGAATTTGCAGGCAACCCCAACAAGGGAAGAGATGAGAATCTTGACTCCATGTTTCAGAAGGTTGATTCATTATTTTATGATACATATTATATTAAAAGAAAATGGTATACTGAAACTCTACTGAAAGAATAGAGAGAAAGGAGACATCAGAAGGCTAGAAAAGAATGATAATAAAAAACTCATGACTGAGCAGAGTCCCAACACAGCTGGACCTGTGATTGGTTGTCAAATCAAACAATCCACATGAGACCAATCAAAGATGCACCTGTTGGTAAGCAACCTCCAGACCACATTCCAAGCAATCAGATAATTATTGTTTACAATTCATTTCTGAGGCCTCTCAGCTTCTCAGGAGAAAAATCCTAGCGAAAGGATTTTTCAGAAAATACATGTGACACCAGAGGACACCACTCCCCTTTGTGGTGATCAGACAGCACTACCTTCTCTCCTTGTTCAGCTACAATTCCCATTTTGATGGACTTCTAAAATGTAGAATCATGGAACACCTCAAGCTGGAAGGGATCCATAAGGATCACTAATCCCAACTCCCTGCTCCCTGCAGGACCACCTAAAATTAACCCCATGTCTAAGGGCACCATTCTGTGAACTCTGGCAGGTTTGGTGCTGTGACCACTGCCCCGACCATGTTCTCAGTGAAGAACCTTGTCCTAATGTCCAAGCTGAACTCATCCTGGCACAGCTTCATTCCATTCCCTCACATCCTATCAGTGGCCATGTCACGAGTCTGCTCTGATCTTCCTCCCACCTAAGCCCATGTAAATCTGAAACATTCCCTCTGCCTTTGATCCAGGTTGCCAGCCTGAAGAATCTGGCTCTGAGGTCTGGACAGAGGATGTAGCCAGAAGAGCTGATAGAATTCCAACCCCAAAGTTATCCACAGGACTGTCTTTGTCTTCTGGCTCGCTGGAGACCTGGTCATGTGCAGCTCCACGTGTTTCTTCGGTGGTAGTGAAATTTGGAGAGATACAATGCACTGCTTTTAGCCTAGGCAAAATGCAACAACTCAACAAATTATTTCAGTCTTATTTACGATATTTTATTGCTGTATACCATCGATCCTCTCTCCTTCACTGGCTGTATTTTCACTTCCCCATAGAACAGGCCTTTCAAATATTACAGTATCACCACTGCTTCTAATTCAGGATGATTCCAGGCCCTTACATCCCTGTGTACACAGGGCTCAGGTAACAAAATAAATCTTTGGGTCTTAAAGCTATTTTTTTAGTTTATCATTTTATTTGGAGATAACCTAGGGTTTCCCCTCAGCTGTGGAATTACAGCCTGTACATTACATTAGTAGTTATTTTGTCCCTCAAAACACCTTGTCACTGAATTATTTCATGCAGGAACCTTCTTATAACTTATCTCCTCCTCTGACTTTTTCACACTTAAAGGTCACAGTCCTCTGCCTCTGATATCACCAGCACTGCAGAAAGGGTAAGAGTCCCAACATGTGGCAGGAATTTGAGGAGGAGACAAAGCACTGCAGGAAAAAAAAAAATTCTTTTTTTCTTTTTTTTTCCAGAAGATAATTTATGGGCTGTTAGAGAGGACAGAAAAAGAGGTAAAAGGGAGGGGAAAAAATTTTTGGTTGGAGCCAGGCAGGACAGACATTGCCAACCAGAATTTATGGCTGCACACAGACGTGGTCCTCACCTCTCCCTTGCTCCCTGTATGGATTTTGCTGCCTATCTCACCACTTGTGAGTGATATTATTTAAAAAAAAACATCACCTGAGTGGGAACCACTCTCCTGCCTACCCAACAGCAGGGTGCCCTTGTACCAGGCCTTATAAATACAGCCTGCAAAATGCTCAGTGGAGGATCTGTACCTACAACAGGTGCCCAGGGCAGGGGTGAAGTCAACCTGAAGTCACCTTGAACTGAATTCCCCCCAAAACAGCCCTGATGGGGTCCCAAACCTCTGATTTGGATTTTATTGGGATAGGAACCAGAACAGAAAGATCTTTCAGCAAAAAGGAGCAGGGACCTGCTGGGTGAGACAAATGGAAGTAAAGCAGGCTGGGGGTGGCTGTAGTTAACCCTTCTGCTCCTAGAGGCCTTTCAGCTGCTCAGACCCTGCAGCCAGGTGTGCTCAGAGAATTTTAAAAACAGAATTTTATTTTATTTGTAATTTAATTACAAACCAGAACAGAAAGACATCTCAGCCAAAAGGAACAAGGACCTGCTGGGTGAGACAAATGGAAGTAAAGCAGGCTGGGGGTGGCTGTAGTTAACCCTTCTGCTCCTGGAGACCTTTCAGCTGCTGGGACCCAGGTGTGCTCAGGGACACCCACATGTCCTGCTTCAAGGTCAGCACCAACTACAACACTCCCCATGTCCAGATTTAGACTGGAATCCAAAACACATGAGGGACAAGTTAATTTTGCCTCTGATAAAAGGGAGGGGGGCTGGCCAGCAGATTTTGCTGTCATTTCAGTAGCAAGTGGGAAGGAAAGGGAAGCCCTGCTCAGGCTGCACAATTCGGGTTTCTATTTGGCAGGAAATATGTTAAAGATAAATGGATTTCCTTTGGAAAAGCAGAAGCTTAACTGAGACAACTGTTTTAACACGCTTTTCAAGTAATAAAAGCTGTTGTAGAAGCTCTGCAAAAAGCCAGAGCAGCAGGTTCTCCCAAATCAAACCATATTCCACCACGACATGTTATGCAAGGAGCAGAAAAGCAGGCAATGACAGAACAATGGATAAAGGGATGGAAGGGCATTTATAGATAAATAGGGATTTGTAAATATTAAATTGAGTCTTAATGGACTTGCATTCTCTGCCAACATATTTACAAGGAAAAAGGATTAACAAGGAGTTTGGCACACAGACCTCCATCTACAGAGCAGTTTTTCAGGAGGACCTGCTCTTTGAGAAGAAAACATTTATGTGAGTAGTCTAAAACTACTGTGGAAAAATCCATCTCTCATACAGATGCTGACCTGTAAAATGTTTGCTTTTTTCTTTCCATGATGAGCAGAGTCTGAGATCTGCACTGCTACTCTAAGGTAAATTCTGCCTCTGGAAGAACTGTTTAAATGCCTCATTATTAAATGATACAGATGTGCTTGACTTTACTATTGATTTCCAACAATGGTTTTGCTCTGTGCTGACAGAGGAGAAAACTTAGAGGGGGAAGCAGAATATTAAATAAAAACTATTTTTCATGCTTCTTCCAACTCAAAGCCATGATGTGCTTTTAGTTCTATTATCTCATCAGTGTTAGTCCACTGCAAATTCATTGGAAAAGTGAACAGCTCTGTTAATAATTGTGCATTTCTTGGGGAGGAGTCACTTGGATGCACTATACCTGTAACCAAACAGTGGATGAAGGATGAACTGTGTGGGGTTGAACTGAGACACTGGGAACTGCCATTTCTCCCACAGCACTCCTGGTTCTCCACATCTCTGGAATAACTTGCCCATTACAATCCACCTGAACACACTCTCCATCTCAGGTTGCTGTAGCAACTTCATTAATTTCAAGCTGAATTGAGCTGATTAGGTCCCAGGATAGCATCCACCTTAGCCTGCATTCCCACTGCCTGGCACAGCCGTGACCTTTAAGCAAATTGTTGCTCTTCTCAGTGTGAGCAGAAGCAGCCACCCACGAGCCTCACAAGATGAGAGTTCCCTGTCTTCATCACAATATATTACAGAAGAGTTCAGTCTTGATTGCTTCCCTGCACCCCCTGAACCATCAGCATTACTGCACTATTCAGGAGTGTGAAATGCTCGTGCACCACAGTGGATTTGGTCTTTCTATTCCATTTTCATTCATTCCTGTCCCTCATCTCTACCTGACAGACTCTGTCCATCCCAGGTAGGACTCTGCAGCACAAACACCTTCCCTGCAGGAACAATGTTGGGTATTTTCTTTATTGTTTCTTCCCCAAAGTCTGTTTTTATTCTGATAGCAAATTAAGATTAACAATCTCAAAGCAAATTTTCACAAGTTAAAGCCAAATACTTTGCAGCAAGAATTTCTGGTTTAAGTGTAGAAACCTGGGGAACAAGGAGTGAATGCACAGCCATGTCTGAAACTCTAGGAGCTGGAGAAGGGGCCTGTGAGGAGATAGGACAGCATTGCCCTTGGGACCAACTTCCTTTTGCTGATCCATGGAGGCCACCCAGCACAGAACTGCACGAGCACAGGAATGGGATTGAGGAGGGGGAAAGACAAGTAGAGGGGCATTAAAGCTTTCAAAGACCCTCAAAACTGTCTGACCCATTTCCAGAAGGATCCAGGGAAATGGACTGAATTTGCATTTGCATTTGCATTTTCATTTTGCTTTTCATGAGAAGTGAGAAACTAATCCCTGAGCAGGGAAACCTTACCTGTGAAAAGGTGCCCCCATGAAACCTGGGCAGTGCTCACAGGACCCTGGCCACCCTGTTGGCTGGATCAGTGCTGGAACCAGGGCTTGTGGTCTCCTTTCCTCTCCTACCTGATCTCCCTTTCACTTTTTCTTCCCTCTTTTCTTTTATACTTTTATTCCTCTTATTATTAGAGGGTAGGGGCAAAATTTACTACTTTCCATGCTGAGTTTGCAGTTTGCTGATAAAACTCTGTGAGCTTTGTTTTGGGACCATTTTGGCTTTGCCATTCTTTTTCAGCCACAAACATCTGCCATTCTCGGGTTTTCCCTTCCACACAGGGGTGGGGCACAACAGTAAGGGGAAACTTCAGATCTGCCAAACTTGAATGTTTACATTTATTTGGGTAGTTCATGAAGCCCTAGATTAACACACCTGGATTGTGTGCAGTGAACAGATCACTACTTTACCCACCCACACTTACCAATGCAAGGCTCATAAAACGATTTTCTCATTTTTGTGGATACGCGCTTTTTAAGAAATCACTGAAACAGGAGTTTCAAAAACACCCAGTATCAGTTTGTTCCATTATATTAGAACATCATCATCATTACTCCAGCGCTGTGTTTGGCTGCTGTTGTTATTAAGTCCTCTGATGTTTGTGCAAGGAAAAAAAAATCACTGCACTTCAGATTATTTAACACCTAAATGAAAGGGAGCTGGTTCATCCCACGGAGTTGCTAGGCAGCCATGGCAGAGCGGTGAGCAAGGACAAACAAACAGCTCAAGGAACACGAGCAGCAGCAGGGTAGACCCTACCCCTGCAAGAGTGTGCAAACCACACATTTTGTGAGCAGAAAATTATGTAATTAGGAGAGGAATAAGACAAACTGCTTGTGAAGCTGCTCTGAAACTTGTCAGAATTTTTTCCCTTTCAGAAATTTCAGGCAGGAGCAAGTCAGTATCTAGATTCCCTCCTACTCTCCCCTATGGAGCAGAGACACAAGGGACTGGCTCCTTTTCTATTATAGGATACTCTCCAGGATAAAAATTCAGCCTGGGAATTTCAGAAACTTCAGAGCAGTTCAGGTTTTTCATTTTACAAAGAGCACCATAGTTGTAATTATCAATTAAAGAGGGGGAAAAAAAGTAAAATATTTCATACTGGCATAATCTTTCCAGAGGCTCAAGAGAACACTGTCAGAAGAAACTTTGATTTATCAATATCCCAGCCTAATATTCTGACACCTTCTTTTTTGCAAAACTGACCATATAAATCCTGATTCCACTCCAAAAATTACTAGTGGCTAAGATATCCTTCTTCAGCACCCTCTGACATATTTCATGTTGGTACATGAGCAACCAGGTAGAGGTTATAGTCATGAAGGAACAGGGATCATGGAGAAATCCCAGGTGCATTCCTCTCCTGGGAAGAGGAGAATTTCCCCACTGGGAAATTCACACTGAGCCCTCTGAGTCTGCATCCTTTGGTGGAGCACCATGGGCTTTATGAAGCTGGATATATCCAGAGCTGTTCTTCAGCTGCACAGTGACTACAATAAAGTTCAAAAGGAGATGTATGTCAAAAAATGTAGCAACCAGTCACTTTTTTTTTTTTTTTTTTTTTGCTTTCAAATGCAAAATAGCTGTTTTGAGTTGAGTCTGACAAGGCTGGAATTTTGTCACAAATTTACAAGTTCTTGACTTGGAAAGAATAGTTCATATTTATTAAAAAATCTTTCAAGAAGCTTAGTTTTCTAGATACAAACAATAATCATGAACTGCCTCAACAACATGTCATTTTGTTCTGGAGTACTTACATGAAGTGCTTTTCATCTATTTGAAGATGAAAGAACGCATTTATTAAGACAAACAAAAAAAATAAGGCTGGGTAATTGTTTTTGAAGTGGGGGTGGGAAAAAAATATCTAAAGATATGCCGGGTTTCACATGCAACTGATGGGTTTGTTTGTCTAAGGGACAATGTCTGGGTCTGGTGGGGGCATAAACTAGTACAGCTAGAGAGGAGTAAAACACTTCATGATCTCCATGGTGTGGCTCCAACCAGGGCAGAAGAACAGTGCTAGAAGTGCTCCTGTCTCTACAGTGACTTCAGTGGGAGTTTGCAGCATTTCTGCACGTGTCTGCATGGCAGACACCTTAACTGAAATGAGATTTATCCCCTCCCAAAGGTGGTTACAGAAGGCAGAGAGGCTGCACTGCTCTGGGATCAGCTTTTACAGGGAGTGGTTGGAAGATGAGCTCTGTCTCTGCACTGGGGCTTTCTGCCTGCTCTCTGAGCCCTTACAGAGCTGCCTTATGCACCAGATATTTGGGAGATCTGAGCCCATCCAGCTCTGCCATATAAGGGATTTCCCAGAGCGTGTCTCCATCATGCCTGTTGGGTATTATCTGTATAACCCCTTCGGGCTGGATTATCTCCTTTACTGAAATCTGTTCCATATAAGGGGCTGGGAAAGGGCTGTGCTCCTCCATCTGCTCGTGCCTTGGAGTGGTGAAAGGACTGTGTGCCTGCAAGGGCTTGGCTCCAGCCCCAGACCCCCCCATGCTGACAGGCCTGGAGCAGTTGGCATGGGATGGGAGCTTGCTCTCCCTGTGGTTTGCCACCCTCCAGACCTTCCCTGTGAAAGCTCTTCAGAAATTGGGTAGTTTGGTTAGATAATGGTCTTTAGTGCTGGGTAGGTGATGCCCAAATGCTGGTGCAGGGTGTGAAATCAGCTCTGGAACGTGTCATCCATGGGAGAAGTCAACATCCGGGAAAGTGTGGTCAGTTTTGTTGCCATGAAACTGCTAAGATCCACTTTATTTGTGGCAAATGCATCGTCTAATCTCCTTTGTAAGTACTAAGATGCAGTAGCTTTAGGTAAGATTGATGTAGAACAGCAAATGAGAAACAAAAAGGTTTTCCACCCATTCCTGGGATACATAATAATAAGTTAATGGCACAAAACAACCCATGGTCAAAGCAACTTTCACATCCCCCCCATGAGTATGTGGTCTGTTTTGTATATGAGTGATTCTTTATAGAATTTTACTCCCATGAAAGCTTTTCTTTCCTCATTTTGTACATGTGCCAAGTGGCAAGGAAAGCCAGAGGCAATTAAAACAAATATGGCTTGAATTACAGGCCTGTTCCCACAAGACCATGTGATAAGTAAACGAGTTAAGATGTGCAACAAGGAAAAGTAGATGTTGTAGAGAATCCACTTTCCCAGAATTGGCATTGGCCTGGTTTTCTTGTGCTCATCCCTCTCCCTCTGAGCCAGGGTCTCTCCATCACCATTCCATGCAAAGGGGATGAAAAGAGCTGCACCTCCATCCAGCGCCTGGTCCCCGTCATCCTGCAGTGGGGAGCCACATCTGCTAAAAGGCCAAATTTCACCTCCCCAGCCCAAATTCCGGCACCTAATTCCATTGTGGTGCTTTTTATGTGGGTGAAAGCAAATAAAGAGCTTCATGTTCCCAAAGAAAAAGAATATCAAAATACTGAAGGATGGGGGGAAAATGTAAAAGGTTGTCCATCTTAGACCTCTGCTGTCATATCAGATCAAGGAAGGCAGAAAAAGTCAGAATATTTATTATTTCAACAGTGCATTCCCTCTGGTGAACTCTTGGTAGTGCCACCCTCTCCACTGTGATAAGATAAAAGGATTGGGGGAGTGCTGAGTCCTGCACTAGCACTGAGGAAGGCATGGTCCAAGTGCAAGCTCAGCCACGTTCAAAGGGACACCTTCACGGGGTACCAAACCTTTCCATTCATTTTGGCACAGATTTGAGAAGGAAATTGAAAAAAGGCTGTATGCAGAATGACCCCAATGCAAGTGTTGATCAGGAAAGTATTAATTTGTGTGTTCTGGTCTCTAGATTAGGGCATGAGATTCCTTCAAAAGATCAAGGAGGAGAAATCATCTGGACATCACTGTGGTGCCCCTTTCTTAAGACAAATTTCTGTTCCACACAACCTGAATCCTTTACACTGTTGTGATTAATACATTAAACTTTGTACTCAGCCCTTTTCCATTAAATTCTGGGCTTAACCCTCCTTTTGCATTACACTTCTGGTAACTGGGATGGACATGGGCAAGTCTTGGCATCACCAAGGGTTTGAGTCACAGGAACACCATTAATCACCAGGGAAAATGGTGGCCCAGTAGAAAGCTTTAAATGAAGTCACACTTCAATAGCTTCAGATTGTTTAATGTCTTCAAAAGCCAGGGCTTGGTCCTCATCTCTTATGCTGATTGGTCTGGCACAGAAGCATTTGAATGGATAACTGGTAATTCCCCTCTGGCTTTTGGCCAAAACTCTCCATAAGAAATTTTTATTCAGCTAACTTTTTTCTTCTTCTTTTTTCTTTTTTTCTTTTTTCCTTTTTCCTTTTTCTTTTTTCTTTTTTCTTTTTTATTTTTTTCCTGTTTCTTTTTTCTTTTTTCTTTTTTCTTTTTTCTTTTTTCTTCTTCCTTTTTTTTTTTTCCTTTCTTTATGTTGGGAACATAATTTTGAAAACAAGGAAAAAATGGTGCCTTTGGAATGGTGCCTGTGCTTCCCTGAGCTGAAGGAGATTAGGAGAAAGAGAAATCTTTCTTGTATTGCTATCAAGGAAAATTAACCGGACAGCTTAATTTGAAAATTCCATCTAAAATTATGCTACTTTAACAACTTTTGCCATTTTTTTCCTTAAGAAAATATTTGTTAGAATTTTTCCTTCGTTGTCCTATCACTCATTGAGGACGGAGTCTCTGGGTAGAACATGTTGAGAAACTTGTTGCAAGGTAGAGGGGAGAGGTAGCAGGAGGAACAAGGTGACTTTATTTTTTTGCTCTGTATTTTATACTGCAGAAAAGAACATCCCAGATTTTCATTGGGTCAAAGTGAAAAGGATACCTTACAAACAGTGCAGCTTGAGATTGCAAAGCCTCAGTTCAGGGCTTTTTACCTTTTGTATTTCCATTGCATTCCCACTTAACACTCCTCCTTCTGCAGGTGAACCTTCCATGCACACTTCTGACCCAGTATTTGCTGATGTCAGACACCTACCAAGAACTGCCAAAGCTGGTGTAGGTGACACACTGCAAAGATCCAGATGAATTCTTCAGTCTTGTGACCAGTGACAGGACTCGAGGAAATCGCACAAATCAGAGTTGGGGAGGTTTAGGTTAATTATCAAGAAAAAGTTTTTCTTGGTAATGATCAAGAAAATGTTTTTCTTGATAATGATTGTGAACTGGAACCCAGGGCAGTGCTCACAGCACCAAGCCTGACAGAGTTCAAGAAACATTTGGGCAACACTCTCAGGGACATGGTGGGATTTTTGGGGTGTCCTGTGCAGGGCCAGGGGTTGGGCTCCACGATGCTGATGGATCCCTTCCATCCCAGCATATTCTGTGAACAGAGAAGGAAGGGGGGAACATGTGAGTATCTGAGTTAGAGCTTAAGTCTTAACACAGACCACAGATTTTGACAGCTAGGAAGAGGTGAATAGGGTCAAAAAACAGTTTAGTTTATAGTTTGAATAGATAAATAAATATAACATATATATATATATAAACAGATAATTTAAATAGATAAATAAATATAACAACACTGCTAACCTGTTTTTCCTTGCCAGATCTCATTGCTCATTGAAAACAGTCACTAATGCTGAGTATTTACAATACATACATCAATTTATGAGCCTTCCTCCACCCAGGCTGCTGTGCCAGAGATGTTTTTCAATCTTTTGCTTACAGGGGAAATCTGTCCTAAAAGGGAATTTGTGAGCTGCTCAACAGATGCTCTAGGTCTGACCCCCCCATAAATTTGTGGCAGTATTACTGAGGGTGTAAACAGCAATAATGCAATTTCTCTTAACCCAGTGCAAATAATTGTGCAATATTTTGCTGGCCTGAGAGGTCAGACTGTCCTCACCTGGCTCCCTGCTTTGGCAAAATGGTCTGGCTTAGTCCTGGGTGATGGCTCAGGTTGTTACAGTCTGCTCTTTAGGGACCCACCTCATCCCAACACTGCCCCTACACACTCTTCTTCCAGTCCAGCAAGAGGGAAGGAAAAATCCCCCAGGAGCACAGCTCTGTAGCTCAGGTCTGTCCAATGTGAACTTCTTGTCCATACAGCCATGTATGATCTGAGGGAAAAACCTTTTTCATGTGTCAAATCCTCTTCTGGTGATGAATACCCTTATTTTACCATATTTGTGTCTTTTAATGATCACATTATACTGAGACCCACAATGCTACTTTAATCAGTCTCTAGGTCAGTTGTGGGTCTTTAATCAGTCTCTAGGTCATATGTGGGTGAACACAAATTGTCCTGAGCCTCAGCCATGCCTCTTACAACAGAGGTAAGACTGGGGAGGATGAGCACCCACTAGAATTGTCATTATCATGACTGAATGAGCAGGCACAGCCCTCCTAAGAGGGTGGAAAACATTGATTTTTACCTGATTTATTGCTATTTATGCACATGCTTATGCTGTCTCCCAGAAATGGATACAAAGGCTTCAGCTGATCTACTCATGTGAGTTAAATAGTTCAGAGTTTGCAGGCGTTGGGCCTAAATCCATGACAGCAAAGCATCTTGCTGCATGCCTTGAATTTATCTAGACCAGAAACCGTTATTTCAGCTTGAAACTCCCCAGACCCTCTGCCTGTGCTTTCATAAGAGGATGACCTTAAGCCCCCGACATATTCTGTTGAAATGTGATTTAAAGTTCTGGCAGAAAGGCAAAACTACTTCTTTTTTTCTTTTCTTTTTTTTCCCCCCTAGAAAACCACAATAAACAAACATAAGCTGCTGCCTTTCTCTGGCTCTTTACTTATTCTAGTAGATGGATTCCTCGGTCAGACAGGTAAGACACAATTGAATTTGTGAGCCTAATGCATATCAGTTCATGCACCCTAGACTAGCTCCCAAAACTGCACATCACACCATCTGTCGTGAATAGGTGGAGGGCAAATGGCAAAAGAAAATCTGCCTTGCAACACAGAAGAAAATCATTAGCACTGGAAAGGGGAAAGGGTGCTGTTACCTGAAAAAAAAGGCAGCACATGCCTCAGGGAATGAGAGCTCATTAGAGTGCTTGTCACTGTTTCCTTTATTGTTAACCTTCGTGGGTAAACACAAGCCCAAATGTTCATTTAAAGGAATTTAATGCTCAGCCACACGTAATTTTCAAGCACTTCCTAGATGTCTGTTCTTGCCACGAGCTGTTTTTTTCTCTCCTTCCCAGCGTTTGGGCTTTCCCTCCATATTGCTCCACATCTCAGCCTGTGGAACTCCTTAACAGCCTTTCTCTGAAAATACTTCATTTTCTCAGCCCACCCCCTCACTAACCACCACCAGAAGCCATCAGCTTCCTCCCAGAGGATGCTCTCCATACAAGGAACAGGCTGAAACAAGAGGGTTTTGAGAGGAATAGTGAATTTGTCTTTACAAACAAGCTGTGGTAGATAAAACTAGCATGGGACATAAAAGAAGCAAAGGGAAGGATTCCACTGATTGATGAAAGGAAAAAGATATTTGCTTTTACAAACAAACTTTAGGTCTGCTGATAAACAAAATTAGACATTGAAAGACAGAAGAAACAATGGGGAGGAAAAATGCCAAAATTCCATAAGAATTAAAAATTAAAAGGGAGGGTTATACCTTAGAGGGGAATCTTTGGTATCAGTCATTTTGGGAGGTCTGTACCTCTCAAGTTCCTCAGCCATAAGGAAAGAGAGAAGGGAAATGTGACTGGGAAATTGGGATAAAAAGGGAGGCTGCATCCTCCAAAAATTCAAGAGATCCCAGGGGAATGCCCCATGGCCTCTCCCCTTATTCCAATAAAGTAAAAGGACTCCTCTGTCTCCTTTTTGGACATAAACCTCTGGTGTTTGTGGATTAATTTTCCTAAGAGTTTCAAGACAGTCTGTACAGTCAAGGGTCCAAATTACATCAGTTCAACATCATCACCACATTCCCCAGTATTTCCCCTAATTCCAGGTTAACCCAAACAGTTGTGTGAATAGGTTGTGCCTTAGGGAGGTTTAGGCCATGGCCCTTCCATGTGATCCAGGGGCGCTTCCATGCCAAAATCCCCCTTTTTATTTTCACTCATCAGCCTAGAGGATGACAGCATCCCCTTTTCATTTAAATGATTCAATTATGAACTTCTCCAGCGCTCGCTCTGTAATGAATTCCTTGATCAGAAATACTCGAGACGTTGCTAGTCCTGGGTATAATTGAATCTTTGTTCTCTGACTTGAACCTGCTATCAATACTTATTGAAGAACTGAACACACACTTGTCCACTGAGTGCTTAAAAGTGACTCAGGTTATTATGTTGTGGTTGATTTACAACAAAACCCTCTGAATTATGAACTGTGTGAGGAAGAGCTAATTGAATTTGAAATGTTAAGGCTGATGGTGCTTCAGACTGTGATTAAGACCAAGTCAAAAGCCTTCCCCAGGGATGTTGGCATCAAGAGATGTTCAACAGATCCACAGACATGTTTTATAGTGGGACAAGCCTTTCATTGGCAAAATGGGATTTATCTTTTTAGAGGTGGTTAATCCACAAGTTAAACCAGTATGACCTGCAAAAGGTTACAATAGGAAAGTTGTTGAATTGTGAGAGAATTAAGAAAAACAATAAAATCCTGCATCAGGCCGATTTTCTTTCTTTACATTTTTGCTCTCAAATTTATGGAGGCAGTTTTAACCAGGTGCCTACATGCAACTTAGCTTGAAGATTTAAATAGCAAGAACAAGTTTGCTGTTATTGCTACTGCTCAGCAAATGCCAAACTCTACATTATTAATTGAATGTAATAAATAGTTGGTGGAGAGGGATAAATTCCTCCAGAGTCTGATTCATCCCTCTTACCTGAGATATCTAATTTAAGAGAGGCATAATTGTCCTTTGTGAGGCACCTGTGTCTCATCAGAGACTTCAAATGGACCTTTTCGTACCTAACCTTGGGAGAAATTATGTTAAAGGAAATGTTGCTTGGAATGGAAGAGGGGAAAACCTCTTGTTCAGTTTGTGTGACCAGCCCTTGCTCCTGTTTTCCCTGCTGCACATGTGTGTATTCTCCTCCCAGTGATAACACCTGGGTGTATATTGTCTGGTCCATCAATGCAGAGAACAGAAAAACTACAGAGGCACACGACATGTAAGATTAATTCACTTCAACTTCAGGCATTTGCCATCCAGGCTCCTGCATGTCATCAGGCAGTGGACATGATTCACCTGACCAGCTTCAGAGGACAAGGTGGATTGTGCTTCCAAACCCATGCACTCTTCTAACTCCCAATCTCCACTGTATATAAGAAAAGCATATAAATAATTCATAAATGGGTGTTTCCAGCAGTGTCAGATGTTTAATCACATGTGACCCACTTTCATTACCACTGGTGACTGGGATGGATCTAAATCCCAGACCAGAGCAGGAAAGGTTTGGGTGGCTGCTCCTTGAGCAAGAGAGCTGATGAAATGTCCAGGATAAGTGTTTGAATTAGATTAATGCACTTAATGCCACATATTTATTTTTAAGGTCCACTACATCCCTTCTGAAAACATCTTCATGGGGTTGCTTCCCTCAGTACACTTTAGTCCCTCCTCAAACAGGTGATGGATATTTTCTTTCACTCATTTATTCTGGGTCTGTGTCTCTAAAAACAAGTCAGCTTTTAGGGGAAGGAAAGCTTTTGCTCTGATTCTGGCTCCCAGAAGTCTTATGCTCAGGAAAGATAAATTTTCAAGGTTTCTTTCAGCTCTGGGGTTTTTTTGTTTGTTTGTTTTGGTTTTTTTTTTTTATGAATAGCTGACTTCTACTTTCTATGAAAAGGCACATTTGTCATAGACTTATCACACACAGTTGTCAAGATTACAAGGTCCATTCCTACTGCTTTTGGTGTGTGTTGGCAAAAATAATTCCTGGCTCCAGAAGAGTCAGTTATTTGTGGGCAGCTTTAAAGGATACGTTTGTATTTCTTGTTGAATTAATAGCTGCAGATGTGGAAGCACAGAAAAATTTGAGTCCTTAACCAATCCTACTTCTGCAAATACATAAACCAGATGTTCTTGTGATTTCTAAGCTGACATATATTCACTTCAGTGGAGTTAAAGGGATTTCCTGGCTGGATAAGGATTTAAGCCATTAACCCTGGTCATTCCCTCCTCCCAGCTTCCCAAAGTATCAGTTGTCCTCAGTGCCTGTCTCCTTGAACCCCTCTGTGTTGTTTTCCCCCTCTTCACCTCTGATCAGCTTTTCCAGCTACACATTTTGATGGCTCTTACTGCAATACTTGTGCAGATGGCAAAATATAGAATAAATATTTTATTCTCCAAGAGCCCCATCATAAGAGCATTATCATGTGCCCAGGGAGGGCTTTGCCATGCAGTGTTTCTGCCTTGCCTGGCTGTTAAAAAAAATGCTGAGCTTGCTGAGCATGGGATGACAGATGCCTTTTCTTCTGAAATACCAATATTACATTCCTGACTCAGGCTCCCCTTGGGCTGTGAACTGATGCAGAGGAATGTGCCCATGTCTGTAGCCCCCACCACCATCAAAAGTGGGATTCCCCTCTTAATAGTCAGGTTGTGATATTGGCATTAAACTTTGGTGATGGCACAGCATTAACCAGTTCATGTGTGATCCCAACAGTGAATAGAAAAAGGTTCAGACTGAGAAGCAAGCTCAGGGCAGAAATTTTGTGTCTGCTGCAAGAAAGCAAATATAGAAGAAGGAGCAGATCCAGGTGAGGGGGAAAGCGAGAATAAAGAGAAAGGAGAATAAAGAAGGCAAGAAAATGCAGTATCCTCAAAATGGATTGACGCAAAAACCTTGAGCTCATGTCTTACCACACATTTTCTGGTGAAGGACACATTCTCCCACTGCTACTAACCACTGGCCAACAGTGGTGATTACTCTGTCTGCAATATGAGATGGAGACACCTTCCTTTATCCTTTAGCCAGGATGTTAAATGTAAAATCTGATCTTTTTCCACAGGCAAACATGATGCTCCTTGACCAGACAATGATAGAAATAGTTTTCATTAATTTCCTAGACTAAACCACATCTATACTCTTTGGAAATTCCTGCAAATTCAACCTCCGCCCTTCTCCCTCCAGGCTTCAAGTTCCTGTCTAAATCAACTGCAGAAATGGAGTTTTCTCTCTGCCCACGAGCAGCTGAGACAGGCTTTGCAATAAGGCTGAGAGGAGAGTAGACCTCTATTAAGAGAGGTGGCAGCAAAGAACAACAGAGTGATTAAATGCAAAATTGAAATCATAATGGAAATTGGGGCACTGAAAAGAAATTTTAATTAAGTAAGCAACTGCAAATCAAACAAATGTATTCATTATTTAATCAACTAGTGAGTGCAGAAATCTCAGGCTAATCAGGAAAGTCTCGGGGAACAGATAAAGAAACAAATCAAGAAACCAATTTAAAAGCCATAAGAAAATAGCACACATCCTCACTACAAAAGATTGTTTGTCTGAGAAACAGAAGGGAAGCTTCTTTTTTTCCCCCAAACATCATATTTCTTATCTTTTTAAGGCTCTATTTTTTGTTTTTTGCTGGGATTTGGGATGCTATTTTCTTGCATAGCTGCTTTTAATCTGCTCCATCACAGAAAGATTGACTGTAAAGTGATGTATTTCTTTGCCTACTTCCCCCCATTTTTCACCTGCTGCACAGACCCCTTGAGGTGTCATGATAAATGAATTTTTACCACAGTAGATAAAACACTGGGTGCCCCGAGCTACTGCCCAGCTCCATGTCTGAAGTGAGACATTGGCAGTGCAGAGCACAAAGGGGAGGCAGCTGGGCTGTCTCAGATGTGAGCAGGGCCAGCAGAGAAATGTGATTTATTATTAACCAGAGCTTTGCCAGAAATCTGCCACCTTGCTCCTGCTTAAGCAAAAGTGATGCTGAGAACCTCATCTGTGTGTCCAGAGGAGGGGCATGAAGCAGGAAAGAGGACTGGGGCACTCTCCTATGAGGAAAGGCTTGAGAGAGCAGGAGTTGTTCACCCTGGAGAAGAGAAGGCTCCAGGGAGACCTTGGAGCCCTTTCCAATGCCTGAAGGGGCCCCAGGAGAGCTGGGGAGGGAGTTTGGATGAGGGCACAGAGTGATGGGACTAGGGGAATGGCTTTAAATGGAAAGAGGGAACATTTAGATGAAAAATTAGGAAGAAATGCTTTACAGTGAGGGTGGTGAGGCACTGGAACAGGTTATCCAGGGAAGCTGTGACTGTCCCATCCCTGAAAGTGTCCAAAGCCAGGTTGGAAGGGGCTTGAAGCAACCTGGGATAGTGGAAGGTGCCCTGCCCATGGAAGGGGAGTTGGAATCAGATAATCTTTAAAGCCCCTTCCAACCCAACCCATTCTGGGTTTCTGTGGTTCAGACCTGCATAAGACTGTGCCCCTGGGCACATTTCCACCCTGATTTTTTTCTGACTGACCCATGTGAGTGCCAGAGCAGGAATTCCCTTCAATGAACTCTTTGCAAAGTCAGCAAACAGCTCAGCATGAGCACAGGGAGCCCTTTCAAGCCTCAGAGCTACTTCAGGGTAACCAAATGAGTCGCAAGCAGCCATGTAATTACTCTTCCAGGCTTCCTAACTTAAGGATGTGGATCTGTGTACAAAAACATGAATCCAGAGAGAATTTGCCATCATACCTTGTGAGTGTAGACATGTTTGCACTCAAAGCAGTTGGGTAGGGGCAGGAGATAAGCTAAAGAATAGTACAAACAAGTCATTTACCTCACCATCTTGTAAGTATAGCCTGTCTACAGTCTAATAAAAATCACATCTTTAATTAGTGGCTTCATTCAGCATTGTGTGAACAGTGATTCACTACTGTGCCAAGCCAGAGGAAATGGGTAAAAAATAGACCTTGCATGAGATAGCTGAGAAAAAAAAAAGCTGTAAAAAAAAAAAAAAGAGTAAAAATCAGCTGTGTAACAAAGATACATGAGAAAATATGGTGGGGCTTTTAAAACACAAGTGTAGCAAACCCTTATGTAGAACAAGTGGAAATTGAGTCCACCTTTGCACCAAAGGGTGCAAAGATTTATATATCCATGATTATCCATGATGATTTTATACCCAGACTCAGGGACTGGGACAGGAGATATTTGGTTTCTTATTCTTACTCTGTGGCTGGAGCACAGTGCAAAGACTTTTTGTATTTCTGCTTGTCTGCATTATTTGCTTGCTCCTACTGTGAAAAGAGCCAAGCCCTTCACACTCACAGGGTTTTTCACCTGCTCACACCCCTTTTGCAGATAAAAGTGCTCATCCTCTGCACTGAGGTCCCCATGGCCTCCACAGCTGCTTGGGGCTGCAAGGTGCAAACCCCTTGTTCTGCAGGAGGCTCTCAAGCTCAGAGCTGCTAATGTCTTTTTAAATTAGCATTTCCAGCTACTGCAGGGTCTGACAATAACACTTCCCAATGCACCCATCTTGGGAGAACCAAATATCCCAGCACTGTGAGAAACAACTGCTCGCTTTGAAGATTTAAAAAGGTTTATTAAACCTTGCTCATTCCTCAAGCTGATCATACAGCAGAATTAGGAGCTGCCAGGTGCAGTTTGGGCTGCAGATGTGCTTTGAAGATGCTTGTAAGATCATGCTTTGCTTTCCCCAAAATTCAACAGCTCCTCATGCTCCTCCTGAAGGTCCACAGCTGAGGAAGTTGATTACTTTATGGAAGACTAAATAATGGTTCTCCCTCCAACAATAGGAGAGGAACCTCCAACAGTGAAAGGGGTCAGAACTAAATGATCTTTAAGGTCCTTCCTAACCCAAACCATTATGTAAGAACCAATTTCCTGGGCTCCATGGCCACAGAATAGTAGAGGATGCTGAGGGCTGATGTGTGCTACATTCCCTGGTGATGATGCAGTGCTGGTCTTTGAAATAATTACATTACAGCTGGGCTGGGCTGGCAGGAAAGGAGAAGTGTGATCCTACAGCTTTATGATTAGGGTGCTCCCCTAGGAAGAAGAGTAGCAGACTTCCAGTCCACCTAATATTTAGGGCTTAATAAAGAAAAAGTTTTGTTTTGTCCAGGTTTGCTGTGAGTTTGGTGTCCCAGCATGGGAGAACAGAAGAATTACAAGACCAATGGATGCTTACCACTCCTGTCTCTGGAGGGTCTGTGGAGCATCTGCCCATCAGGAGCTCATGGACAGTCCTAGGGAAGCCCAGCTCAAGCTTCACACAGCTTTATTTTTTGCTGAATCAGAGTTGATTTGTCTTAAACAGCAGAAATCACAACAGAAAAGTAATTTTACACAGGTGTCACACTGCTGCCTAATGCTGCTCAGAGCAATCTCATCCCAAGATGTGCTTCAGTGTCCCAGCTCCAATTTTATGGTCAGGATCCCTGAATTTATGGCCAGCATCCCTGTGCCCTGCAAGCTGCAACTGCCCCCACAGCCCAGGGTTTGCACACGTGCTCTGGTGCTGCTTCACCACCTCCAGCCAGCATCCCAGAGCATCTCCTGCTCCCTCCTAACCACATTAGCCGGAGGTAATGACGCTGTTGGGATGGAGAGGAAGCAGCAAATTGGATTGTGACCCCCTGGCAGGACGGGTGTGATGGGTGTGCTGTCAGCCAGCACATGCACACGGGGTGACCTGTCCTCACACACACTCCAGGGCTGGGCTCTGCAAACACACTCCCTGTTCATTAGGCAGAGATCAGAAACGAGCCTCTTCGTCTGCTATGGGAGGTAATGCCATTCAGGGGCTAAAAATAAATCTATCAGCTGGAAACTGGATGAATAGGACTGGTTTTAAGGAGGGTGAGGTAATTTTTTGGGTTACATCATGCAGCTGTGTTGCATCCCATTTGATATACTACGAGAGCATATAGCAATTTCAGCTCTGCTCTGAGACCATATTTGAGTGAGCAATCTCAGGAAAGAGGACAGAAATCTTTCTATGCCCAAAAAGCTGCTTTATGAACTTCTCCAATCTACAGCAAAGAAAGCATTATTATCCCCAGAAAATCCACCTCCCCAAAATCCCTGCTTATATGAGGAGCTGGAGGTCGGAATTGTGCTTGCTGGAGGGAAATCCCAGTCAGCACACATCTAATTATGCTGCTGTCTTCCAGATCCCACAAAGCAGCTCCCGATAAAAGAATAGACAGGAAAAGTTGAATCAGTTGCAGACTGGTTTATGATTTTGCATTATTAAGCCGTTGGGACTGCCAGACAAGCTGAGAGCTTAGTGAACTGAACTCACTAAGACCTGCTAAGTACTCAGGAGGCACTATGCAAACCCACAAAACAGGAGCATTAATCATCAGGCAGACTTGTCAGGATACTCAATACATGAGTGACAGATGAGAACGGAGTGGAAAAGAGGGAAGGGCAAAAAAATAAGAATTAGGAGCTTTCCACAAACCCCTCCTCAAAATGTCACAGTTCTTCAGAACTTTCCTCCTTTTTTTTTTTTTTTTTTTTTTTTTGAGGAAGCCTTTGTTTTTCATGTCATAAGGGCATATCCATGCTTTAGCACTGATTTCACTGGAATTACTCCAGATTTACTGTGGTCTAGCTGCACGGCATTGGCTCTTTATAATAATGTGCCTCATTAGTAGCTACTTAGAGTGTAACTGAATTATAGCACGTCTAGTTCTGGGCAGTTGCTGCAAATGGGGCACTGACGTGACACCTAATAAAATACTTGTAAGAGCCTTCTGGGAGTTACAGTGTTGTATTATTTACGAAGTGCCATTGTGCTTTAAAAACAGAAGAGCAGATGTTAAAATCTGTTTTATTTACACACTGTCACCAAGGATTAAATCCATTGTCCTGGTTGAGAATATCCCAATCTATGCAATGCGTAGGTTGGCGTGGAGCATCCCTGGAGGCTCAGGGGTCAGGCGTGCCAGGGTACTCCAGCACCATCTTTGGAGGCAGAGCAATTCAAAGGGGATGTGGCCTGGTTTGAACAGAGACAGATGTTGAGAACTTGGGCAAGAATAGGGGATTGTGTTCTTCCCAGATCTGACTTCCCACAAAGCTTTTTTGTGATAACTCCAGCGCCACTCCTGCTAGCTGAAGAGTGCTCTTAGACAGAGAGACACCTCCTAAACAAACAAGGGTTCTCCTTTGGAACTTTTGGGAACAAACAGATTCTTACCAGTTGCTTTTCAGTTTTTTGGGTTTTTTTTTTCCCCTAAGAAACAAACCTCTGTATACAAGCTCTGAGTGTGCACTAACAGAGGCTTTTGCTGTGAGGAGATAAATGCAGTGTAAACTTCAATCTCCACAGCAGCAACATGCCATAACCACTCTTGCTGCTCCTGCTGCTCAGTGCCCGAGGGCAGCACGCTGCCTGGAGTCCCAGACCACATAGGCAGAGGTGTCTCCTGCCACATAGGACGTTTAGCCTGGTCCTGTCCCCAGGCTCTGCCACCAGGCTGTCACATCCCAGGGCTGCAGAGCCCTCCTTTCCCAGTGTCCCATGAAGGAGATCCACGCCGAGCTAGGGTTGGAGTGCTGACAGCAGAGCAGGAGCCTCTCTTGGAGGGAAAAGAAAAAGAAAAATAAATTTTTAAAAAGTGGATTTGGGAGCTCTGATGGTATTCTCCTCCTTGAACTGAAGGGGATCCAGCTTTTCTGAAACCCACACATTGGTGAAGTGTGGTGCTTGTGAGGTCCCCAGGATGAGGTGAGAGATGAGAATTTGACTCCATGTTCTCAGAAGGCTGA
>NW_005054367.1:2379225-2394445 GCF_000277835.1 Geospiza fortis
TTATATTATTATATTATATTATATTTAATTTGCTATACTAAAACTATACTAAAGAAAGAGAAAGGATACATCAGAAGGCTTAACAAGAATGAATCATAAAAACCCGTGACTAACTCAGAGTCCAACACAGCTGAAGGTGATTGGTCATTAATTAAAAACAATTCACATGGAACCAATCAAACATTCACCTGTTGGTAAGCAATGTCCAAGCCACATCCCAAAGCAGCAAACACAGGAGCAGCAATGAGATAATTATTGTTTTCATTCCTCTCTGAGGCTTCTCAGCTTCCCAGGAGAAAACACTGGGAAAAGAGGATTTTTCAGAAGATATCATGGTGACAGTGAAGCATCTCTCTTGCCAGGCTGGTGCCCAAAGTGCTGCTGAGGCATTTCTGGGCAGGCAGCTCTTGTGAGCTCCCACACCTCCTCAGCCATGGGCCCCACCACTCCCCTGAGTTTATCTCCAGCTCTGAATATCAGATTGGGTAAAGTCATTCCAGTGGAGATATTTTCTTTTTTTTTTTCACCAACACATAGAAGCAAGAAACATCTTATCCTTGAAAATGCTGTGTTTTCCAAGGTGCTGTCCTGAGGTGATTTGAGCACTCCTGGAGCACTCCCCACAGGTGTAACCAGCAGTGTCCAGCACTGTGAGCTGCTGTTAGCAACCATGGCAGCCCCAGCACCACAGAGGTTGTGCTACAAATGTCAGAGTTCCCCTGCCTGCAGCTTTGCTGAATTTTTGAAGAACACTTGAAGTGGAAGCTTGGCTGACCACAAATGGTGGCCTAATTAAAGTAAGCACTTCACTGGCAAGTGGCTTTGTCCCTGGGCTTGTCAGAGGAGTCTGGGACTTGTTCTTTGCTTGGGCCCTGCCTGTGCAGTCGTTCACCATCTTCACTTCCCTCTGGCCTCCATGTTCCCACTGTCCCTGTGTTTTCCCCATGGAAGGGAAAACAATTTGCCCCATGAAAGTACCACTGACCCCCTCCCTACCCTGCATCCAAGCCCCACAAATCTCTCCCAACCATCATCACTGTCTAAAATTCATTCTTACTACTCCAGGGATTTTGAAAAATAGAAGTTTTGCTAAAATAACTCCATAGGCAAAAGGGTTTAGTTCATTTTCTAGAGGGAATGAGTTTAAATTGTGAAATGCTTAAAACCCGAGACTGCTTTTACTTCCACAACACTAAAGGAAGGCAAACTAGAAATCCTGAGATGGATTCACTGAAAAGATAATTTCTGTATGGAGGCCGCTGGGCTCAGATCTGCCTTTGAAGTTTTCCCTGCAAAGAAAACCCAAAGAGGCTTGAAGGGGGCAAGGATTTGGACAGGATTTCATGTGGAAACCTCCAAAACTATGAAGGTAATTAGGATGGGAAAGGCTGGGGTGGGTGTGAGGTGATGGGGAAGATGTGTGCTGATGTCTTTACAAACAATTCCATGGGTGAGGGGATGGGTGTTGACTTTGAAATGGGTCCTAATCTTTGGTCTCCACCAACTTCAAGCCACGGGGTTGTTACAGAACCCAGACAGTTTGACAAAAGGTCTGTATAAGCCTAAGTTCCTGAACTCTGGGGGAAAAGAATATGTTTAAAGGGGGGAATATGTGGTAGGCTGTACCTTCCTGGTGCCTCAGCAATGGGGAAAGGAAAAGGGCAATGTGTGGCCAGGAGTTTGGGATGAAAGGAGGCTGCACCTTCTGAAAGAGGGTGAGAAAACCTCTGAGAGAGAAAACTCGGTGAACAATGTCTCTCTTTATTCAAATAAAGTAGCAGGAGTCCTCTGTCTCCTTTGTGAACAGTGACTTTTCAAAGTGGGCTTTTCCATACAAGGGCAAGGTTCCTCTTGAACAAGGCTGGAGCTCCAGGAATCCATCATCCAGCACTAGGGCAGCAGTGGGCTTGTGCAGGGACATGGAGTGGCTGATGACATTTGGATAGGACCAAAATCAGTGGCAAAATGTTCCAAGAGAGATGCTCTATAAAAATAATTGCTTTCCTCTAACTCTTTCAATCTCTAACACAACACATCCTATGTGGAGTGAACATAAGAGTGCATCGTTCTCTCCCTGTGGGGACACCTGAGTGTTTAAGAAGTTTGGGACCTCATCCCAGCTGTGCTCCATGAAGGTGGGATGGTCATTCTTTATTCAGGGGAGATGGAGGTGGAAAATAAGCTTTTTACAATGAAAAGAGCTGAGTTGCAAGACTGATCAGAGGAACATGTGAGGGTGATGAGAATGATACCAGGCAAGAAGAATCTGGCTTTAGGACTGGATCCAGAGCAGAAACCTGTGCACTGGTGCTGAAAGAGTGCTGTGTGTTTAGGAAAAATCAGGAGGGAAAGAATTATTATGAAATTTATTATTTATTGTATATTATATAGAATTAAATATTAATTATAATCTATCATGATTATAATATATGGTTAATTAGACTTGCATATTGGTATATAATATGCAAAAATGTGTTGTAATATTTATTTATTTATTTATTTATTTATTTATTTATTTATTTATTTATTTATTTATTTATTTATTTATTTATTTATTTATTTATTTATTTATTTATTTATTTATTTATTTATTTATTTATTTATTTATTTATTTATTTATTTATTTATTTATTAAAATATTTAGAAAAAACTTAGGAAAAATCATGGAGAAATGTTGAGGCACCGACTGGAGGAGAGGACCTGGAAGAGGAGACGTGTGATCTTATTTGGTTCCTGAAGCACTGAGGCACCAAACATGTGCATCCCTCCTGGAAGCAGCCTATGGACCCTCAGCATTCAGTAACTTCTTGGCTCAAACTGGGGAACAGCAATTCCTACCTTCAATGAGAGCAGTGCCATGACTCTGATGGGCAGAAAGGCTGTCTCAGAGATAATTTTGCATTTCTCAGGCCTGTGGCTGTGTCACACATCCCTTTACACACCACCTGCTGCAGGGTTCTCCTCCCAGATCCTGCTCAGCTCAGAGCTGAGATGTTCAATCAGCTCTTTGAGCACACCAAGGGCAGGGAGGGCATTTCTCTGCTGAAAGCTCAAGAGGACCCCCTAAACTTTGTGGGATAAATTAAACCTTGACTCAGCCCCAGTGGCACAGTGAGGCTAAAGCAAGGATGGATTTAATCACAGGATGGATAGTATGGAGTGGCAGAAGGATCTCCCTTTGCTGTCTTTGCCATAATGTGAAATGTGCTGGAGAGGGGAAGCTGCCTCTTGCAGGTAACTCCAAAAAGATGCCTGGGAAACATTTATGTACTCCCTGTTCAGATGGGCACAAACTGCAGTGGCCTCTGTAGGCACACACCAACTCCTTTTGTAGGAACAGCGCTTCAGAGCTGTGATATTTTTCCCCTGAGGCTACCAGCAGGAAAGTGTGACGTTCACTGGTTTCCTAAAGCAGCCCTGTTTGTAAACACAGAGTTTTACCCTGGGAAAAGCTCTCCTTGCATTTGGCAGCACGTTTAGCCTTGGAGAGCGTTTTGTCAGAGGGAGCATCCGGATGAGGCAGATCTGACCCTGGCAAAGCTCAGCTCAGGAGGGGACCAGCAGGAGCAGGGGGCACAGGAAGCACAGGGGTATTGATTTCAGACTTGCAGATTCCTGCCAAAGGGAGCTGGGAGTGCCCTGCCATGCCATGAGCCGCTGTCATTTCCCAGAAGCGAGGCTGTGCCGTGGGCTCCCCTCGCTAATCCGCGAGGCACATTGCCACGCTGTAGGTTTGTTTTGAGGTGGCAGGCAGGGGGGAGTCAGGGAGGAGATCAAATTATCCTCCTAGGCATGCACACAGGCACATTGCCCCCCTCCTGCCTCTCCAGGACCAGCTGCCTGCATTGGGCTCACATTAAGACAGCCTCAGTAAATGCGACCAGCGGGAGAACGCAGTGGGTGCTTTTCCCCTCTCCAGACCCAGGAGTGCCCCAGGGACAGCACCAAAGAGCTGAACCTGTGAGCAGCTGCCTCCTGTGAAGCCTGCAACATTTCTGACTCAGCTTCTGACTGCTCAGGGCAGGGCAATTCCCCCAGCTGGGGAAAAAACCCGCTGGGTCTCCCTGATGCCGGTGTCCCACGGGAGGAGCTGTGACTGTCAGTCCCAAGGGGCTCCATGGGGACTTGTGGCAGTTTTTCAGACCAGGTGAGCACTACAGCCACCCCCACAGCATTCCCCAGACACGTCCAAACTGACCTTTATCTCGCTGAATCCACAGTGGGACCACCACCATCATCCCAAAGAGAACCTCACCACCTTCACACCAAAGAGAACCCCACCACCCTCACCCCAAAGAGAATCCCACCACCCTCACCCTAAAGAGAATCCCATCACCATCACCCCAAAGAGAACCCCAAAACCCTCACCCCAAAGAGAACCCCAAAACCCTCACCCCAAAGAGAACCTCACCACCCTGGCCCTAAAGAGAACCCCACCACCATCATCCCAAAGGAACCCCACCACCATCACCCCAAAGAGATCCCCATCACCCCAAAGAGAACCCCACCACCATCACCATAAAGAGAACCCAACGACCCTCACCCCCAAGAGAACCCCATCACCATCATCCCAAAGAGAATCCTGGGGAGAACACCAGGGATGAACTTGACCTGCTGGTGCTGCTAATGACTATGTGTGTGCAAACACTGCCCTCTGCCTCCTGCAGAGAGGCTTTGTTGTTGGGCTGGGGATTGGATGGGTTTTTAATTTTCATCTCCCATGATTACAGAGATTCCTCCAGCCTGGCTGCACGCCAGCACACAAAATGTTGAGAGCAAAATGCTGGCGTGCCCAGCCTGGCACTGGGAGTGCCAGCCCAAATACTCAGAGCCATGTGGTGAGTGGGCTGTACAATTCTTCAGCCCTACAATAAGGAAAACCTGGAGATTTTCTTATATGTGTTGTGAAAGGGAGAAATTTGGGCTTGTCTCACCCTTTAGCCTCATATTTTCCAGCATTTTTCTCCTAGGGGAAAGGTTAGGAATGTTTTTGGTAGTTTTAACTAAGTTGAATCTCTCAAGGGAAGGGGAAAATAAAATACCATCAGAGCTAAATACTCAACCAGAGACACCTGGCTCTGGTTCCCAGAGCATTCCTGGAGGACCAGCAGTGTAGATAAGCACAGCAAAGCCAAAGTTGAGCAGGGGGATGTGGGAGCAGAGCAATGAAATGATGTTTCCCAAAGTGACAGCTGGCCCAGGGCATGTCCAGGAGTCAAATCTGTGCTTCTGTCTGGAGCACAGAGGAAGCCCCCAAGCCTGCTTGGCTTGCAGGCTGTTCTCTCTGGCCCCAGGAGGGTACATGAGCTGTGTCCCGTTGTTGATGCCCCTGGACCTCTTGTGGAGTGCCCACAAATCACCCAAAAGTCATCTCTTCCCTTCACCCCAGGAAGGGCAGCACACACAGAACCTCCCAGGGGCTTCCAGCAGAAGGGAAGTTTCACATTTTGGGGTTTCCTTTTGGTTGGCTTTTTATCTGCACCATGTATGGCCCCTGATAGTGTCAGGCTGGGAGAGGAGGCACAGAGGGCAGAGGGGCAGCAAAGCAGATCCCGTGAAGAGAAGAAAATGCATGGAGGTTGCACACAAACAAGTCCCAAACCAGCCCATAAGAGGAGCTGGATGTCCCAGGCACGGCCTGTCCTTCCCCAGCCTTTGGTTTCTCCACTGAGGGGGCAGCTCTGCTTCCATTTAATTCTGTTTTGTCATGGAGGATATCACAGAGAACTCTCCTCTAAAGAATGCATAATTTTTTTTTCTTTTTTTTCTTTTTTTTTCTTTTTTTTTTCTTTTTTCCCCCCTCCTTTCTGGTCAATAAAACTGCATTTTGACTTTAAGGTGAAGATTTGGATCAATTCTCATTTTCTACAAAATGATTCTCTCTTATACACCAAGGAATAGAATTGAAAATGTAATCTATCTTGTTGAGAGGTAGAGTCAGGGTCATGAAAATTAACCCCCAAGTGCCATTTAGTGTGTCTTTTCACATGCCAGTAAATAGCAAAGAACATCTTTGGATTGCTAAACAGTAATTTAGTAAAAAATACAATCAGTTTTGCCCAGGCCCCTGAAGGAATCCTGCCACCAAGTCACTTTTTCTCCACAGTGTAATAATAAATAAAACAACAACTTTCAGCCATGATTTACTAGCAAATACTCTTGCCAGGCGAAAATTGGGATCTGGGTGACTTCATCTCACAGCATTATATTCTAATATTTGGCTATATAAATTGAAGCAGAACTGGACTCCTTTAATTAAACAATTTCACTTTCAGAATCCATAGGATTCAAAATTGAAAAAATACAGAATAAAATGCCATGAATGTTCTCATTTAAGGCCAGGAAAATGTGACATTTTAAAACGACTCAGACTGATGAAGAGAAAATGAGGTGTAGCCGGGCCAACAGAGAATGCTTTGAGGAGACACTACCCTGATATTGCCTTCAGATTTATAATTTGGACTTCATACTGCCATACTTCTGGAGGCAGACATTTAATTCCTCATGTCACTTGGACAGTTATTTCTGCTGGTCACCAGAGATGAAGCTCATAAAGGAGGCCTGGGCTGGATAAATGGGCAATGTGATCCATCAGGGTGTGCAAGAAATGTTGGGGTTTGTGGACGAGGAAGGAGGATGTTGAAGTCTTGCTTCACTGAAAGGGTGTCCAGGCATTGGAACAGGCTGCCAGGAAATGGTGGAATCATCATCCCTGGAAATGTTCAGAAAATGTGCAGGTGTGATGCCTGGGGACATGGTTTAGTGGTGAACCCGGCTGGGCTGGTTTGATGGTTGGACTTGATGATCTCAGAGGTCTTTTCCAACTTTATTATTCTGTGAAATAGGACAAGACCTAGGAATGGCTCCTCCTGGTGCAAGGATTTTGTGTCAGCACCAAGACACACCCACGGATCAGCTCTGCAAAAAGCAGCTGGAATCTCATCTGGGTGTCAGGCTGATGGGGGGAAATTCATTGTGAAATTCATTCTGTGAAATTCATTCAGCAATTGTCTGTCAGGGGTTTGACCCAGCACTTCATTCTCTTTAAACCAAGGAGGGTCTTCTTTCCATTGCTTTGTGCTTTCCATTTGGAATGATTACTTAAAGCAAGGGAAAAAATGTTACTCAGGAGGTTTCTGGTGATGGATGGCAGCAGTTTATACTTTGTGAATCAGGCTGGTCATGTATCAATATGCTGTTTTCAGGATCTGCATGGTAACACAGGGACTGAGATGTACTACAGCAGTGATGTGGGGGGCAGGCAGGGAAAAGATTTTTGTTAAAACCTCAAGGCTTCAATTCTTTGAAAAAAAAAAAGGAAACAAAACCAACAAAAGCAATCAAGCAAAAACAATGACAACAAAGCAAGGAAACAAAGAAACAAACAAAAACAACCAAAAAACCCACCAGAAGGAAGGAATTTTCACAGTGGCACTGCAAACAAACTAGCCAAACTGACAAAGAAAAGAGCCTTTGGATTCCATTCAAATGACGCATAAAGGAGAAAATTTTGAAAGCAGCTCAACCAATTTTTATCCTCAGCTCTGAACTACATAGAAGAGGTCAGCTCTAAATGACTATTCTTTTATTTGGCGCTTAAGTTCCTATAGCACTTGAGAAAGTCTGGGATATCTTTGTTCCAGGGTCTAAAAATGTCAAATAAAAAAACCCTCGCAAGAGTTTCCAGGCTGAAGGAAAGAAAACATTTAATAACAGGTGCAATGGATTACTGGGAAATGATGAAGTGGTATCTGTCAGCATCGTGGCCATGATACTCGTCCATCAAAGACTTAATTACTACCCAGGGCTCTCTTGCAGCAAGGCAAGTTCAAAGGAGGGCAATGAGGGCACTTCACAGATATTTCTAGGTGCCTATAGAAAAACACAAAATTGCTTGTTCAAAAATTCCATGAGTGACAAGGAGAAGGTGTGGGGCGGGTTAGAGCTGGGAATTAGAGGCAGAAAGAAACAGAGAGAGGTCTTGAAAACACAGTCTGGTTGCTCTACCTGAAGCAAAAGGAAGACAAAAGCAGAGAGGTGTGCCAGCCAACACAAAGGGATGGTGAAATACAGAGTAGAACTCTGCTTGCCAAAGGCCAGGAAAATACTGCTGCAAATTTGGATAATGTAAATTTGGAGAAAAACTTTAGCCTTTTAGGTCTGTGGGAGCATAGGAGAGGTTGTGTCTGCTGGATGGTAGGAAGAACAAACCAGAAAGAACAAGAAACAACCTGTGTAGGGAGAGATTGGAGGGGTAGAATAAGATTCTTATTAAGAGCATTGATAGGAGCCCAGTTCATGCCATCCACTGAGATTTGCCAGGGATGGAGTCAGCAGCTGAGTTTGGATGCCCAAATGCCAGTGAGATAGCTCAGCCCTGGGACTCAGAGGAACACATTTGAACACCTCCCTGCCTTTTTCTGCCATCTCCACACTCAGCAAGTGCATCTCTGTGGAACCAAACCCAGCAGAGCCGCCAACATGCCCGGGGCAGAGGCACCCGTGGGTGGGAGATGTTCACCCAACACCACCCACTGCCAGCACTCACTGTGACACCCACGGGTGACAAGGAGAGGTGCCACCCAGCACAAAGATATCCCCCTCCCCAGCTCCCCGGTGGCCTGTGTTGGTGTGGTGTTTTTAGGGACTCTTGCAGGCAGTTTGCTCAGTGCTGGTGTCAGCTCCTCTGCTCCCGCAGCAGTCGCTCGAGTGCTGCTCCAGCGCTTCAAAAGGGGCTCTTGGAGAGGCACTGCTGCCACCACCGAGCAAGCCCTGCTATCTCTCTTCAGGGATAAGATAAGACATCAAAGTGATTGATTCCCAGCTCTCCATGTCAAAGCAGAGTGTGGGGGCCGGTGACAGCCCACGCATCCCCCCATCCCGCAGGAGTGTGGCTGCATGTGGGGAGGGCTGTCAGATTCCCAATGGCTTTTCTTTTTTTGTTGGGTTTTCCCCCCTCCCCAACTTTATCTGTTTCCTGTTGGCAACCAAGCTTAATTTGTGCTTTTGAAAGTATTTTTTTACCTTTAAATAACAATAAGGAACGCCCACGGAAAAATGTCTTGGTGCCCTGACAAGCAGATTTTCAGTGGGAAATTGTGACCACCCAGCAGCAAAAAATGATCATTACAGGCACATAATCCATTCTATCAGTCCACCAATCACCACAGCATGAAATGGCCCCATTAACACCCCACAAGACCTAATCATTCACCTTCCTCTAATACCCTGTCAAATAAACAGCTCATGGAAATGCCTGTTATTTTTGCTGGATGCAAAAGCCTGCCTGCTAGCCAGTGGAAAAATGAAGGAAAGTTGTTGAAAAGAACTAGTCCTTGATTTATTTTAAATTTCCTAGCAGATAGATGTTGATGGTCTACTTGAGAAGGAGCTGTCAGGCTGTTTTGCCCTCCCTCTCCGCTCTCCTTGTTGCCTAATACCCATGGTATCATCCCTCCTCAGCAGCACTGGGACGAACACGTTTGTCACACTGTGAACCTGAAGAGAATGAGGACATCTCTTATCAGAGCTGAGCCACCCTGAGAAGGTGCTGGCTGATGAGAGATAGGAAGAGGCTTGTTTGAGGGACTTCTGAAAGGTCCTTATGACCTGTTGTGAGGTATCTAGATACAGGCTGCCACAGGGTGACTGAGACTGTGTTTAATATGTGAGTTTTTAACAGCAGAAAGGAAAATGCATGGTCCCTTCTTCTCCCCAGAGTGACTTCTGGGCTGCCATAGGTCCCAGATGTGTGGTTCTCCTGGTTGATGGATATTCTCACCAGGGAGAACTCAGCTTGCTGTGTTGATATGGAGTTTTTAGGGACTCCTGCAGGCAGGTTTGCTCAGCCTGGAGAAGGAGAAACTGAGGGGAGATCTCGTCATGGTCTGTTATATGCAGCTTCCTCATGTGGGGAAGCAGAGGGTGAGGCACAGATCTCTGCTCTCTATGACCAGTGAGGGGACCCAAGGGAACAGCACAAAGTTGTGTCAGGGGGAGTTTAGGTTGGATATTAGGAAAAGGTTCTTCATTCAGAGGATGGTTGGGCACTGAACAGGCTCCCCAGGACAGTGGTCACAGCACAAAACCTGACAGAGCTCAAGAAGCATTTGAAAAATGCTCTCAAGGCACAGGGTGTGAATCTTGGGGTGCCCAGTCAGGGCCAGGAGTTGGACTCAATGATCCTTGTGGGTCCCTTTCAGTTCAGCTTATTCTGTGATTCTGCTCCTTGAGTGAAGGTCCCCAGCCAATGTTTCTTTCACATCCTTCCCTTGTGAAGCCCCCATTCCTGGGGCCCACCCATAAACATATATGAAACCAAAAAATTAGGACGCTACTTGGTAAAATGCAAGTCTCTGTGCAAAACAGAGTATGGAGGTGAATAGAGTGGTCCTGGAAAGCCAGAGTTGAATAAACCCCACTTATTTTTCATTGAAGAAAAACACTGCTGGGACAACATCAACACATGGTGTGGAGGAACGAGGATGTGCAGCCTACTGTCCTAAAATCACCTCCTGCTGCACAGCAGTGACCAAATAAATGTGAGAAATCAAGTCCTGAGGCTGCTGGACTGGCAGAAAAGGGAAGGGAAAAAAAAAAGAAAGAAAGAAGGATTACAATCAGCTAAGCAGCAGAATTCCTCTCCAAGGAGGCAGTCAATAAGGCAGGAACACGGGATACAAATAGCCTGGAGGAGCACGCTGGTGGCTTTAGCGCTTTTCCATTAGCGCGGAGCGACGGCTTAGCCGGACACGCGGGCTCACTTTCCGCTGGGGTTCCTCCCAATCAACAGCTCAACCAACAGGTGCAGCCTGGTGTTTAAATCTGCTCAGGGCCCGTGGAGAGCTGCCAGGGCAGCGAGGAGAGGAACGGCGTCGGGTGGCAGCCGAGATGAAAGCGGGGCCAGCGGCACACGGGCCCCGGGGAGGGACAGCGAGGAGCAGAGAGCTCCAGCCCAGCCCCAGCACCACGGGGCTGGATATCCCCTGTAACATGAGTGGGGCATCCGGACACAATCACAAGAGGTCAAGTATCTGCATCAGAAAGCTGTGGAAACCACAGGAAGTGATTATTAATAGGCATAGCAGAGAGCTGAGGACTTGGCAGGTGGTTTTTCACAAGAGGGATGTACCTGTTTGCAGGGGAAAGAGAGGTCTTGCCCCTTGGTGCTGTCAATCAGGCCCTTTCTCTCTGGCAGGAAAGGTCTCTGCTGCAGGAAAAACACAATGGCAGTGGTTGGATGTGTGTCCTGCTCTGCCCCAGGCTTTTTGTGAAACCATGGGCAAAGCCTCCCCATGCCACTCCATTTCCCATCCCACATAAGCAAATTATTGTTGCCACATTTCTCTTCACAGAGAAAAGCAAGGCACAATTCTTCCCAAGAATATTTCTGGGTTTCACGTTCTCTGAACCTCAGAGAAAAGAAAGCACAACTCTTATCTCATTTGCTGTGCCTGTGTTTGTGCCAAAGTAGAATGCAACATGGAGATTGTTTACCCACAGTGATGGTGTTTTGTTTCCTTGGCCTGTCAGGGCCAGGTGTGTGTGTGAGTCGGGACTGTCACTGACAGTCACGAGATTCTGTGCAGGGTGTGCAGAGCTGAGTGCTTGGCAGGTTCTGTTTAGATGTAATGTAATATAGTATAGAGTAATATATATATAATAAAGTAATTAGTTAGCCTTCTGATATCAATGGAGTTCTCCTCATCATCCTCTCCCCTCGTAGGGGGTTGACTACAAATTCCATAAATGATTATTGATTATTTTCTCTCTTTCTCTTGTGGCCAAGCATTGGACTGATGAGGCACATGGGAATCCTGAGAGAGATGGTTTTCAAAGAAGCCCTGGAGCCTTGGGTCGTGCTCAATGCCCTGCCTCACGACTTCTCAGCTGTATGGGCAAAATCTTATTTTCTTACCCCTAAAAATGCACGTATGGGAGATGCCTTGGGGTCAAGAGGATCTTCCCTGAAGAACAGGACTTTCACTTCTTCCAGCAGGCATGAAATCCAGCAGCTGCTTCTGCTTTGGGCCGGGTGTCACACATCACAGGAGACACCAGGTCACAAACCAGCATTCTGGTCACCTGCGGAGGTATTTGCAAGGGTCCTAGGATGAGGGAAGAGATGAGGATCTGACTCCATGTTTCAGAAGGCTTGATTTATTATTTTATGGTATATATTATATTAAAACTATACTAAAAGAATAGAAGAAAGGATTGCATCAGAAGGCTTGAAAGGAATAGGAAAAGAATGATAACAAAAGCTTGTGACTGACTGAGACAGTCCGGAAGCTGGATTGTGATTGGCCATTAATTAGAAACAACCACATGAGACCAATCACAGATGCACCTGTTGCATTCCACAGCAGCAGATAACCACTGTTGACATTTTGTTCCTGAGGCCTCTCAGCTTCTCAGGAGAAAAAATCCTAAGGAAAGGATTTTTCATAAAATGTGTCTGTGACAGTCACCAGTATCAGGAGTTTCAGAGCTTTCATCCAAACCAAGGCAGGAGCAAGGCCATTTTCTCTCTCTGGATGGCTGACTTCCCATGCAACAGCCTTGTTTCTGCCAATCCTGTCCTTGGTTTGCCTCCCTAATTTGGGCTTCTGCATTTAATCTAGAATTCAGTTACCTGAAATACCCAATTTTACAATAATTTCCTATCCTGGGAGACACCAGAATGTAACAGATTGGTGCAGAATTCTCCTCAGTAAAACACGAATTGCTTTCAAAATTATTTAGCTTTCAGGTGAAAGAGGACATGGGACCAAACTCCATCCAGGAGCAGCCCTGAGGATGATGCCAGATTTTGGAAAACCCCTGAGGATGATTCCAGATTTGTGACAAGTTAGTTCTCTGGTCAGAAAAATTCTTTCTCTCTGGGTGTAAGGATGAGAAAGATGTGGTGTGTGTTCCTTCAAGGGGTTGGGTGGCAGATGCATCCCTGATACTTTCTTTGAAGCAACTCTTTCTCCTCCACTCTGGTGGAAAAAGAGCTCGCAAAACCTGCATTTCCAGGGCACCTTATGTCTCTTGTAGTCTGAAGCCCAGAACTGTTATGTTGATGCATAAAATAATTTGTAGATGTAAAATGATCAGAAAATCCCCCATTTGCTAAGCAATAAATATAATCAGTGCTGCTTTGTTCACTCTGAGAGTCTGCAAAGAAAAAGGCCTAAAAATTTGAAAATGTAGATTACCAGCAAACCCTAAAAGTCATCTTGACACATAAGGTATTTAATGAATTCTGGATTGATCTTTTTCTTGGTTCTTCTGGAATTGGATTATAATGATTGTATTTGCTCAGTCTTTTTTTTTTTTTTCTTTTGGAAACAAAGTGTTTGGTTTCATTAAATAAACTGGGGGCTTTGCTTTGGAAAGTTTAATTGCAGCTAAAATATGAATGTAAATATTGCAAGTATCCGGCTCCACTATGGTTTCAGTAATTCAAGTAGTCTGACATACAAGAAAAGAAAGTAAATTCAGCTTCGAATTGAAGGCTATGTAAATTTGGCATTTTTGACTTCAGAGGATATTTATCAGCAGATTATTTTGGGGAAAATTTATGCAGGTATGACTGGGATTGCATTTTAAAGAGATTGTGTACAGACACCAAAATAAATGGTCAGTGCTTGTGATAGTCCATCTTGAAGATCCTCTAAAAATGTAGGCCCAAGCACTTGAAAAAACTCAGATCCAGGGCTTCCTTACACAGAAGTCATGGCATTTTTATAAATGCTTAAATCTACACAGGAATTATCACTAATTCCAACTTCCAAGAGCTACATTGAAAATGTGCCTATTTAAAATTGCTATTCAGCAGTTCCTTAATTACAGTTTACAAAGCCTGAGTGTGCAGGAACTCCCACTGGAAGACCTGTAATTTTTTGGCAAAGGGCAGAATTGAAGACGTTGGCACTTTTTTCATGCTCCTGTAAGACAGCCTAGGGAGCTTTCTGCCATTCAGCCTTCCTGGTCCTACACTAAGGCACCAAACCTCTCCAGATTCTGTGTGCAGATCCCTCGTGCCCAGCTCAAGGCTGCAGATGTCAGGGAAATAAAAATTCAGGATGAATATTGCGGCGTTTAACCCAGGTTTCCAGGAGGATTTATGTCCTAGCCCAAACTTCAGCAGTTTGTCCTGTAACAAGTGTGAAGCTCCTGAAGCCTTATCTTCTGTTTATCAGTTGAATAATACAGGCCTCTGCTTAGGCAGACTAAATGGGATTATTATTGAATGTTTCCTTTAAAAAATCAATGGCATGGAGATGACAGGGTCAGTGCTCCATCCTCCCATATTATGGCATGCACCCCCCAAACACATCCATGTGAGCATCTAGTGTAATTATCCTTATCATAACATTCTTCTGAAATCTGCATTCAGCTCTCTTTTTTGGGCTATGGGTAGGCACACACTTGGAGAGCAGGCAGGGAATTAGAAATGTTGCCCATCACCTCACCCAAAAAGCCTGGGAATGCTGCAGGAATCGCTGGGCACGTCCTCATGACCTCCCCTCACCATGCAGAAAGGCAAATCAGATGATCACTGTGGTGTCTTCTTGTTTGTGTCCTTGCTAAAATAAAAGTCACCCTGTTCCTCACTCCGTGGTTGGTTCCCAAAGGCAAGGGCTGGCTCTCACATGGCTCCTCCAAAAATCCATGTACTGCATTTTGGATGGGCTTTTGCCTGCCCTGATCTGATTGCAGGAGACAGCTGGCTGTGGATCTGCTTGGGATGGGGCTGTCTTTAAGGGCTGGCCTGGTCTTTGGTCTAAACAGAGGAAAAAATATCCCTCAAAATGAGTTTGAAGGGCTGGGACTCGATGTGAGCCCTCGGCTGGTTCGGAGCAAGCTTCACCCATCCACAAACAGAGCTGTGCCTCAGACTCGGCTCCAGGCACCCTTTGTCTCCCAGTCTCAGCCCTCCCTAGCAGGAGGGGTGGCCTGAGCAGTAGGTTCATGGTTGTGGGGTCCCAGCATAACTTGGATGACCCACCAGAAATGCTTCTGCTCCATCTCCCCTCCATGGATGGGATGGGTATTCCCAGATCAGCTTCTGCAGGCGGTTCATAGTGGCATTTGCAGCTACAGGGCTCTGTTCCTTCATCTTTCTGCCCTTTCCCATGCTCACAACCCATGACCCTTCATCTGCCCCTTCTCAGTAATTCCCTGTGCGCTGCCTTGGGCCTCAGGTTTGATTCTGAGCGTGCACTGTGTG
>NW_005054367.1:2394455-2398645 GCF_000277835.1 Geospiza fortis
TTCCTGTGCCCTAAAAGGGACACATCACATTGTTCCCCCAGCCAAAACTGAATTTGCTTTGCCATGCATGCTCTTGGCCCTTTGCTGGATTTTCTGGCCCCTCTGATGCACCTCTGCAAATCTTTCCCCTTTTCCTTCATCCCCTTTGCTTTCCCCACATCATTCCCTTCACTGTGTCCAGACTTACCAAATTTTGAAGCTCTGCCTCAAACAGGGACATTTATTAAGCTGTGTGAGCACTCTAGAGTTAAATCCCTCTCCAGACTTCCCTTTTATTTTTTTTTCCTTTACCCAAAATAAGGATGTCTTTTTCTGGTTAACTCATAATGTCTGCATCCCTCTTTGCTCCCAGCTACATCCCAGCCACTTCCCAGTAGTAACAGAGAGAGAAGAATTCTGTGCAGTGTGAGCAGGAGAGACAAGGGCTGCTGTGCTGCAGCATCTGCTTCTGGGGCCACTCCACATCTCCCCTGCCCCTTCTCACCTGAGCAGAGCTTGCAGGGATGACTCAGAGCTAACAAAGGCCTGTGCCCAGTTCTGTCTGCACAGCAGAAATCAAACCCTGTGCTTGTGGAGCTGGAAACTAAGGAATTCATACCAAGGTCAAAATGCAGTTATCCCTTTCAGATTTACTGCCAATTCAGCGAGGATGGACATCAGTCACTTTCCAGGTCATCTCCAAGAATGCTTTCTAAGTTTTTTTTTTTCCCAACCTGAGTTTTCAGATATTTTCAAAATATTGCAGGAAGGCAGTTGCAGTTTCTGGGACATTGATGCTAGTTTAACCAATATAATGAAGAAAACCTTTAAAAAATCACTTAATTTTTAAATGAAAGAAAATATTTTCTTTATTTCTCTATTTTTAATAAAAGAAAATTATTTTCTTTTATTTTCCAGTTGAAAACTCTGCTTTTCTCTTTAAGAGAGCAGCAACTATTAAAATCAGATATTCTGTAGCCCTCACAGCTCTAGGATGGGCTATTATTGCCCTCCCCATGTTACAGCACACCAACCTCAGCAGCACCAAGGCAATTTTTTTCCCTTTCACCTCCAGGCTTGTGCTACCCATGAGCTGATGGAGGGAAATGCAAAAGCTGGGGTTTGACTTTGGGGTGAGGTTTTGGGGGACCGTGTGCCTCTTGCCTTGCCACTGAGCAAGGCAAAGCTGTCTGTCCACGTCCCCTCTGGTGCTTGGCTGGCTTGGTACCCCTGATAACCCCAGCAGCTGCCCAGGCTCCTTCAGACAGTGCCTTGGCTCAGCATCCATCCCCTGGGCTCTCCAGGAAAAGGGCTTTTAGAGAGAACATGCTTCCCTTCAACTTCCCCTGGCTCACTCAGGCTTGGAAATTCTCCATTCACAGCTGGCTGTAGCAAAGGTCAGGGTTTTCTGTCAGCTTTTTTTCCTTCCCTCTCTCCAGCCTGGGGAAAAGCAGCAGAGCCACAGGTGATGCAATTTGATTAGAAGCTCCTGAGGCTTAAATTAAACAGAATTATTTATCAAATGTCCCAGCCATTAGCCCTGGCTCTAGTAACAGCCATGCCAGGACCTCCCCCTCTCTCCTCCAAAAGACATTTCCCTTCCCTTCCAAAGGCTCAGCGAGATCTAAAAATAAAATAAAATAAAATAAAATATAAAATATAAAATATAAAATAAAATAAAATAAAATAAAATAAAATAAAATAAAATAAAATAAAATAAAATAAAATAAAATAAAATAAAAACCTCCCCTCCTTTTTAAAAAGAGGGAAATGGCAATGACAATAACAAACAAACAAGTGAGGGCAGAGCTGGATGCTGGATGCTTTGCATGGCTCTGACTGTGCTGCATCCCTGTGGGGCTGTGATTCCCCCCAAGCCACTCCAAGGACCACAGGAGTCTTGGGAGGGTGGCAGTGCTGCCCACTGCCACTGACCTTTCCTTCATCCTCATCCTCAGCCTGCACAAGCCAGCCAAGCCTTCACCTGTATGAACAAATCAGAGACCCAGGGGGATGTCAGCTCACTGCCAGGTAAATTTGGGGTGATGCAGGCTGCTCTTAGCACTCATACATTCCCTCAATCCCCTTCCAAGGCCTGATGCTCCCAATGTCCACCCCATCCTCACTGAGGAGCACCCTGAAGAACCAAGATCTCATGGCTGAGCCTGTGTGCACTGCATTTATTTTTCCTTTTGGAATTTCTCTTTAGTTTTTTGGGTTGTTTTTTGTTTTGGTTTTTTTTTGGTTTTTTTTTTTTTTGGTTTTTTTTTGTTCTTTTGTTGATGAGAATTTAGGTTTCAGGAGAGCTGGACTCGTATATATTTCACTTCTGCTTTATCTGGGGTGAGACCTTGCAATGAAAGTCAGACTCAGCTCTGCCTTGCTGCTGGTGCTCAGAGCCCCAAGTCAATCATCAAGTTATTTTGCAATGTAAGGTAAATCTGCAGTAGCTGGTAATGTGGCAAATTATCTCTGTGTTGCTGAAAGAAAATCAATAAACTGGCTGAGCCTGGAAATTTTTACTTCTCTGGCTTTCACATTTTATCCCATAGGTTCTGTTTGTCTGATCGAGTTTTTTCCTCTGGGACAAAATCAGTGTGACAGACATGAAATTTCTGTTTACACTGAGAAACTTTGTTCTTTCCTGTTTTCCTGTCTAAGCAAACTAAACACTTTAAATTTTAGTCATCTCCAGCATGCCTGCCCTGCAGGAATGTTACTTGTGCTATTTGCAGAGAAATGATGCTGAATAAAAGAGCACAACTCATCCCTTGGTATTTTACACTTCCCCTACTCTTGGCTGATTATCAGAGATTTCAGTTCTATTTAGTACTTCTTCCCAGCTTTGTCCAAATTATTTGTCTTGAACAATTTTTGTCTTGAAAACTTGTTGAGTTCAGTCTCCCCTATGGGAATCCCAGGACTTCCACTCCAGCCAGGAAATGCTGTGAGTGCAGCCTGTTCCAAAGCATATAAATCAGCTTGCACAAGGAAAAGTGGCAGGAAAGTCTTCCCTCTAAAATATCATTCACCTCTTGGGCCAAAGTTTAGAATTGCTTCTGTTTGACTTGCAGTAATTTATCAGTTCCCAAATGAAATAACCACACAGTCAGATACAGTCCAAAGCTGACAGAAAATGTGGAAAACATGGGAATAAGAAACCCACAGAGCTTTTATGAAGCCTCTACATTTATTTATTTATTTATTTATTTATATGTAAAAAGACAAATTTTACAAATATAAAGAAGGTATGGGTTTACCATCTTTAAAGAAGAGAGGTCTGTGTTTCATTTAATATTTAATTACAAATATCACCCATAAAAGTTCTTTTAAGCTCTTGTTTACTAACTGGAGGCCTGTCATGATGCTTTGAAATGATATTCAAAGGGAACCTGTGTTGAAATAAATGAAGTAATATACATGATTAAGATAAACATAGCAATTGTCTGATTAGGTATACAAGTAATACAATAAATCTCATTTGAAAGTATGTTCTGACTGTCTCCTGAGCTGGGAGGCAATTAAAAATTAAAAAGCAATGAAAAATGCAACTCAAAATGCATCAGGCCAGAATTGTTCTTTAGATAAAGGGCAAATAAATGTCCCAAGGCTTAGTGGTCACTCCTAAAGAAAGGAGAAGTTCAGGCTTTCTGAGTGGGCTCTACCTTTGACAAAACAAGTCATCCTATGTCTGCATTAAATCATAACCTGAAAATAAAGGGCATTTCAAATGTCACAGTGATGTAGCTCTCTGACATGGCTGTATTTTGCTAAGAAACTTATCTTCAGCTAGATTTCTCTTTAAAGTTTGTACAGGACTCAGCATCCTTTTGATGTTCTGCTGCAGCACCACAGAGATAACCTCAATTCTGGCCTTTTTCCATTTGTCTGGGCTGGGCTGCCCAGCCTTAAACCCATTGTCTGTATGTGGCAATATTCACTCCAAGAAGGACATTGAGGGGCTGGAGCACGTCCAGAGAAGGGCAACAGAGCTGGAGAAAGGTCTGGAGAGTGAATTCTGTGAGCAGCAGCTGAGGGAGCTTGTTGGGATCTCTAGCTTGTCACAGTGACCCCAAGAAAAGTTTGAAAGTCTCTTATCCCAGCCTGGTGCTCGAAGAAGGACTCAGAGCTCTTCATTTCTTGGTCTCAAGGTTGTTTATTGTATCTTATCTATAAAAAATTTTCTCCTGCCCTGCTGAGGTCTGTTCAGC
>NW_005054367.1:2398789-2406065 GCF_000277835.1 Geospiza fortis
TTTTCACCCTGTGATAAATTCACTATCATTCTACTTAATTTGTCATGGCTTGCAGATCTTCATCTAAGGTTGGTAACTTGCTCCATAGATCATAATGAAACCCACAGGTGTATTGGGCTCTGTGCCAGGGTCTCTGAGCCCCCTGGCAGGGGTCTTGGCAATCCAGGGCAGCCAGAGGGATGTTCTGGGTTCCCACAGGAGCTCAGGGGGGCTCAGCGTGGAGAAAATGAGGCTCAGGGGAGACGTTCTCACTCCCTACAGCTCCTGCCAGGAGGGTGCAGCCAGGTGAGGATCAGGCTCTTCTCCTGGGAAACAGTGACAGGATGAGATGACAGAGCCTCAAACTGAGCCAGGGGAGATTCAGGTTGGACACCACAAAAAAATTTCTTCACAGAAGGGGTGGTCAGGCACTGAATGGGGAGGGAGGTGATGGAGTCCCCATCCCTTGAGGTGTCCAGGGAATGATTTGACTCAGCACTTTGGGTTTTGGTCCTGTTGACACAGTGGTGATCAGTCAAAGGTTGGGCTTGATGATCTTTTCCAACTTAATGATTCTGTAATTCTGTGAAATACAGATCCTATTTCTTCTTTTCCTTATTTTTGCTCTGGCCATGCAAAGGTCAGTGCAAAATGTCACAGCTGTGCTCGTGGAAGGTCAGTCAAAGCCAGTAATGCTGCCTCAAAGTTAATTATCCCCTACTTTTGGGAAGGAGGAACAAAATTATGAATATAATCCTGAATTTAACAAACACAAAAGAGCATCTAATTATTTTGGTTACATTGTTATCCCCAGACACTTTCTAGTTCTGGACAGGATCTGCTCCTCTAGGGCACGAGGTAATTGCTTATTTCCTTGCACACTTCAGTGATGGTTCTGGAGCAGTTAATGATTTATTAGGAGAGCTGGGAATGTCCAGCTGCTCTTCAAGTCAGCCAGCCTCGCTGTGCCCAGCACCTCTGATGCTGATAACAGAAAATCCAACAGCCCAGAATCAGGGTCACTAATCAGGAGTGCTGCCAGGCAGTGACACAGCAATGACACAGGCTCTCTGCAGAGATTCCCCTCCTGCCATGAGTCAGGCTTTGGGAAGAAAAGATAATTCTGGTGTTCTGAGGACTCTCCCACCCCTTGTTTACCTGCTGCAAAAACCTCCTCTGAGCCAGGGGAAGCCCAGCTGCATTGGCACAAAGCCTGTGGTCAGGCTGGAACTCTCCCCAGACTTACAGGTTGTCAGATGAACATTTGCATCAATTTAATTTTCAGTGACTCATGATTGAGTGATTGCCCTCTCTGGACAGCCTTCAAATGGATGTGACCTTTCTTTCAAAGCTTGACCTCAGGTGGAGGAACAGGAGAGTGATGTAGAGGAGGAACAGGAGAGTGATTCAAGCACACACACCAGGGTCAGGAGACTTTGGCTTGACAAGGTGCAGCTCACAGAGGAAGGGCTGTCACTGCACAGATACCCCCAGTTCCTGATTTCCTGCTGCCTTGGATCCACTAGCATGGACAGGGATAGGGCACTGCAAGGCAGAACAAGAGCACTGAGACTGAAATGCGTCTGTGAGGTGAGACCTACCCCTTGTATGAGATTTACCCTGGTGAGCCTCCTTGCCCTGGGGTGTCTGTTTTGCTTGGGACAAGCTGGGACACACTAAGATTAAATATCAGTAGAAGGGAGCATGGAGAAGTATTTATGGGGGACACACCAAATTCTCTGGAAGGACAAAGGTCCACCCCTTTTCAACTTCTCTGATACCTCCTGCCAGCTACCTGTGTTGCCTCCAGACACCTCTCTAGTGCACAGAAATAGTGATTTAGCACCCAAGCATCAGGGGAGGGGATTTTGAAGACCAGTCCATGTGCAGGATACTTGCAGAGGGGCTGTGAACCCATCACTGCTGGGGAAGCAGAAGGAGCTGCAGAACACGGTTTGAAGGATGCAGAAATCCAATGTGGGGGTGATTTTTGTGCTTTGAGAGAGGGGGAAGGCAAAGCTCTGAGGGGAGACAAGCACCAGAGCAGGAACCCGCTGACACCTGGGTAAGATTTGCCAATCCACCCTCTGGAGGCATCTCCTGCTCTCACAAAACCAGCAAGGGAGCAAACATCTAACGTAGGTGGTCAGTCAGTCTGAACCCTCTCTGTTGCCAATATTTGTCCAAAATTGCCAAAATGTGGTTGCACAAGGTTGGGCTCAGCCTGGCAGTCCCCTCCTGAGTGCAGCATGTCACTCTCACCATCACCAGCCAATGGGCCACTAAACAGCAGATTTTTGAGGATGCCCTGGGCAAAGACTTGTACAGTCCAGGTCTACATTCAACCCATGGTGACCACCCTTCACACCTCCCTTCCCTGCCTGTGTCACATATTTTGTGTCTACAAAGCTGCAGTATTAAATGGTTTCTCTTAAGCACCTACATCTCTACACCATCCCAAATGGTTCAGAGGGAAACTCAGGTTGGACAGGACCTGCTTCAGTCCTCCTGTGCTCTCTCACTCTGTTTCTTGGAGGAAAATTAAAGGCTTTTAAGGGATAAGGAGGAGCTGTTGGGTTTAGGAAGTTCCCAGAAAAAAGACTCCCTTGGGCCCACCTCACCAAGCAAAGTCAGATCTCCTGGGCTCTTAAGTGACCCCATTCCCAACACTTCCCTCCTCTTCTTATATGTTCCCACTCTTCAGCATCCTCCACATCAAAAATCCTCCTTGCTCCTCTCAAGAACTCATTTGTGTCAGTTGTGTGACTTACACCAGTTTTGGGAGCCACCAGCAGCCTCTGTACCCTGCTGCAGTCAAGAGGGGCACAAGCCTGATGTTGAACATTCTGTCTTCTCCTGAAGGCCTGTTTTTGGGAACTCTCTGTTTTCAGAGGTTACTGGCTTGCTCTTATCATGAAAGCTGCCCCTGGCAACACTCGTCCTTCCTTTGTGAGAAAAACATCCCAGGCCTGAAGTTACATAAGTGTCACATGGGTTTAAGGCATTTTTTCCCCTCTCACTCATAAGTGTCAGCCAGAGTTTCTTATCCACAGGCTGGGAGTCCAGGAGCAGTTTGTGCCTCTTTGGCTCCCCTATCTCATCACAGGGCACTTTTCACTTCAGAAATCTCTCTTCCCTTCTCAGGCTGCTCCTCAAGGCAGGAGGAGGACAATCAACTGATGTCTGAAGGGGGGGGTCAGCCCAGAAAGTGCCTTGTCAGGGGGTATTTGTGAGCTGGAAAAATGCAGGGTTCTGACCCTTTCACCTCACATTTCACTGGGAGGGGTTTGAAATGGTAGTTTTCCCAAGCATCATCCAAGGGGACACCAAAAAAAAGTCCCTAAAAACTACACAGCAAGAGTCCCTTTGCTTGGCAAGTGACTGTGCTCACAAACATGTAGATAAGCATAAAAAACTCTGGAAAACAGAGGCAAAAAGCAAGAGAAAGAAAAGTAGAAAGAAAAAGGCTGCCCCCATATGTGGTATTTTTGGGGTTCCCTGTGGCAGGAAGGAAATGATGAATCTGACTCCAGGTTCTTAGAAGGCTAATTTATTATTGTTATGTTATGTTATGTTATATGTTATGTTATGTTATGTTATGTTATGTTATGTTATGTTATGTTATGTTATGTTATGTTATGTTATATCATATTATATTATATTATGCTATACTAAAACTATACTAAAGAATAGAGAAAGGATACTTGTAGAAGGCTTAACAAGATACTAATGAAAAACTCACGACTTCTTCCAGAATCCCAAAACAGCTGGACCATGATTGGTCATTAAGTCAAAACAATTCACGTGTTGGATAAACAATCTCCAACCACATTCCAAAGCAACAAAACACAGGAGAAGCAAATGAGATAGTATTGTTTTCCTTTTTCTCTGAGGCGTCTCAGCTTCCCAGGAGAAGAAATCCTGGCAAAGGGATTTTTCCTGAAAATATGACAGTGACACCCATACTCGAGCACTGAGCCAGGCCCAAGCTGGCAGAGCCCAGCACATCTTTGTCCTTTGCTCTGTTGTGGGAATGTTCCTGCAAAAGCGTTGCCAAAATCCCCCAGAGACCACAACATTTCAGGGTGGGAAGCTGTGGTTGGTTCCACACAAGAAGCACAAGACAATCACGAACAGGAGTTAGGCTCAAATGTCTCACAAATTGGACAGGATTGATAAGATGGGAAGAGGTCATCCCATTTTTTTCCTGACCAGGAATAATTCAATTTATAATGGTTGTGAGCAAGACACTTCAAGAGGGAAGCACAGGATTTGGATGAATGCTTCCTGTACCTCTGAAATTTGCCTTGCTGATCTGTAAAACTGTTCCCATGACTCAGCCACAAATTCCAGGCATGGTTTAATACAGGCCTCTTTTTCCTCCTGCTACGTGTGCCTGATTCACCTCTTTTAACAGAATCATAGAATCATTAAGGTTGGAAAAGACTTCCAAGATCAAGCCCAATAAAATAAAATTCAGCTAAATACATGCAATGTCACAGAAACCCTGTTGCTGCCAAGCAAGGAAATACTTTCCAGAGCTGAGGTTTTTGTTCTTGTTCTCCCTTTCTCCTACATGCTTACACATTATGGTTGGCAGAAAAGTTCAATATCTAACATCAGAATCCCACAGTGGACACTGTGATGTTAATGATTCAACCAATGCCCTTAATCCTTTAGAAGGGTGTAATGCATTACCTAGTTTTAATTTAAATTTTGCCCTTTTTTTTTTCTGATCATTTGATACTTTTTAATATCTTTACAGCCCACCACTGGGCTCTTTTGATGTGAACTGTCACTGATCACTGATCAGGACTGATGATACAGTCAAAGTGTGACATGATGGGTTTCTTCACACCTCAGTCATCCTTATGTTGATGAGAGCAGTTCCAAATCAATTGTGTTACTGTGCATAAAACCCTGTGAAATAAAATATTCTGATACATAGTTTGTTTTGAGGTTTTATTTGGTTGGGTATTTTTTGTTGGTTGGTTGGGTTTCTCTCCAGGGTACAGGAATATATCTTGTTTAATATAAACTCAAAATGAGGGAATAAATGTAGACCAAAAGCAACTTAGGCCCTTGGGGCACCTACAAATAAGAGAGCAGCTGAGCTGCGGCTTTTAGAGCTTGGCTTATGCCAAAATGACTGTCTTTAATGTTTTTCTTTTAGTTTTTCAGTTAAAGTTTCAAGAGATTGAAATTCCCAATTAATTTTACTTCTCCAGAATGTTGTAATGGGCCATTAATACGTGCAGTTTATTAAGCAGGCGATAATAGCATTACAACAGGAAAAGAAGGGAAAAAATCAGTGCAGTAATTCAATCAAGAGGCTCAGCCTGCAAAACGGGGCAAGGGCTTCTGGGTTTCACTGACTCCAGGTTTGACCTTGAGACAGCCCTGTCCATCTTCAAAATGAGAAGAATAGTAGATTTGTCTTTACAAACAAGCTGTGGGTCTGATGGTAGATAAAACCAGCACTGGGAGATAAAAAAAAAACAGTGGGAAGGATTCCACTGATTGATGAATAGAAAAAGATATTTGCTTTTACAAATAAACTTTAGGTTTGCTGATGTTTTTCTGAGTGATAAAAGAAACAATGGAGAAGAAAAACCTCTAGATTCTGTAAGAATTAAAAATTAAAAGGCAGGGTTATACATATATATTAGAGGGCTATATAAATATTAGAGGGAAATCTTCGGTATCAGGTGTATCAGAAAGTCTGAACCTCTCAAGTACCTCAGCCAATGGGGAAAGAGAAGGGAAAAGCAGCTGGGAAATTGGGATAAAAAGGAGGCTAAATCCTCCAAAAATTCGAGAGATCCCAGGGGAATGCCCCATGGCCTCTCCCTTTATTTGAATAAAGCCAGAAAGGACTCCTCTGTCTCCTTTTTGGACATAAACCTCTGGTGTTTGTGGATTAATTTTCCTAACAAAAATGATAACCTGCATTACGGACATGCTGCAAGCTTCCAGTCCTGCCTAGGGAGACCTCAAGGAGGGTTATACATATATATTAGAGGGCTATATAAATATTAGAGGGAAATCTTTGGGAAATCTTCGGTATCAGGTGTATCAGGAAGTCTGTACCTCTCAAGTACCTCAGCCAATGGGGAAAGAGAGAAGGGAAAAGCAGCTGGGAAATTGGGATAAAAAGGAGGCTGCATCCTCCAAAAATTCAAGAAATCCCAGGGGAATGCCCCATGGCCTCTCCCTTTATTTGAATAAAGCCAGAAAGGACTCCTCTGTCTCCTTTTTGGACATAAACCTCTGGTGTTTGTGGATTAATTTTCCTAACAAAAATGATAACCTGCATTACCGACGTGCTGCAAGCTTCCAGTCCTGCCTAGGAAGACCTCAAGAAGCAGGTGACGAGTGGCACCTCGGTGCCCTACACAAATTGAGTTTGCAGCACAGCTGGCAGGGAAATCCTGTCACCAGAGACAGGGGAGCAGTGCCTGTGAAACGACACAAGCACTTGCTGTTCCCTCCTTTCTATTTCTTTTAGTAAACTTTTCTCATCACCATTGATTGTTCTGCTGGTACGGGGGCAGCAGCCGAGCAGCCCTTGATCAATTACCTGAGCAGGCATCACGCCCCATCAGCTGCCTAATTGCATCCCTGAAAGAAATGGTGCTCAGCCCTGTAATGCTCTGCTCAAAGGTAATACACTTGTTATGGGAAGCTGCTAATGGTGCTGCACCGCGTTTGGAAACAACACAGCTGTTAAAAACTCATTTGGGAGGAAGACACTGACAGTGGGTATTGAGAGGAGAAGTGATGGAAAGCCTCTGTTCTAATTGTTTAATGCAGGAAAATGGGCCGAGGTTGTCATCTCTGTCTTTGTTTTAAAGACAGAGCCCATATTGAGAGGGCACACACGGGGAGGAAGGGGCACACGGGCACTGGCAGGGGCTGGCATTGACCCATCAGGGTCACCTCACAGCTTTCCTTCCCATCAGCAGCAATTCTGGCTACACAATTACACCTCTCCGAGAAGATAATTGCACGTTTCATGGCAGGCAGAGCAGTCCTTGATGCTGACTCCTAAATAAAAGTGCATCTCAGGAGGGTTTGACACCAGAGGCTGACAGCACCATTTGGGTGATCTGCTGAGGGGACTGATGTGTGCACAGGGACAGCAGAAATACTGTGTGCATACCACATTGGGATGATCCAGACTGCCTAAGTCCTGTTTTGCTACATTGGGATGATCCAGACTGCCTAAATCATGTCTTGCTACATTGGGATGATCCTGATTGCCTAAATCATGTCTTGCTACATTGGGATGATCCTG
>NW_005054367.1:2406154-2439115 GCF_000277835.1 Geospiza fortis
CAGGAGGAGATCTCTGAAGGTTGAAGCCAAGAAGCTGAACCAGCAGAGTAGGAGGCACAAGGCAGAGACAGGTTCCTGAATTCCTGCCTTTCCTGGAGCTTGGGTCTCCCATCAAATATCTTCAGCCACTTTGAACTCCCTTGTGAAATCAAATGAGAGCTCCTGCTCTCCAAAACACACCAGTGAGGGAGCCAGAACCCAGCCTGGGCAGGATGTGCAAGCTCTGTGTATCCTGAAGGGTTGTCACATGGGAGGTTGAGTTTCTAAGCAGCAAGGACAGGGTCAAACCTGCAGCCCCTCAATTCCCTCCTCCCACAGGCTGTGGCTGTGCCAAGACTCAGGCTTTATCCACATGCAGCTCTGGAGTTGGAATGGCCAAGATGGACCACTGCCAGGCCAGAGAGATGGAAAATTAGACCATCACCCCATGGAGCAGGCCACACACAGGAGGACAGAGCTGCTCTTTGGCCGGTCTTCTCATTGAAAAACTCATTGACTGACGTTTTCAGTCAGTCTGTCTCCTCCAAAGGGTATAAGCCATGCTTAAAGCAGGGATCAGCACCCTCAGAGAAGACTCATCAGCACCTAAGGATCACTTGAGCCAGTGTCACACATCACTTTATACTTAGGATGGCTTTCCCTGAAGCCTAACTTTGATTTTCTTTGATGACAAAATATGGCAATTTATTCCTGCTCTTCCTACATAGAGATTTCCCACCATCCCAAATTAGAAATTCCTGGCACACTGTTTCTGCTCATTTCCACTTTCTGCTCACCATTTTCTTTAGTCACACCTCTGTAATATTTAATAAGTCCTCACTGGATGCGACAGCAGTCATATGCCAGAAGCACAGACATGGCATTAGTCATATTTCCTCTGGGCTGGAGTAATGCAATCATGGCTGGGTAATTAAAACTTCCCCATACTAAGGTTTGGCTTCATGCTTTTCCTTTTGTATATTTGAAATCTGGTAATTTTTTTCCCTGCTGATCAGCCCTGTCTGAAGTGGGCAACACCTTGTGAACTGCATGGTGAAGGCAGTGCCAGAACCCCAAGGAACTAGGGAACAACCAGTGAAATAAAAACAAAACAAAACAAACAAACAAACAAAAATAAAACACACAAAAAGGGAAAAAAAGTACATGAAAACAGCAAGATAGATTGAAAAATGAGTGAGGGACTACCTGCAAGCCACAAACACCTTGGGCCATTTTCCAGTAGCTGTGCAAAGTCACCCCAAAAATGAAATGGCGGCACAGCTCTACCTCCAAAGAGAAAAATTCCCTTTTTATGAAGAGCCCCCTTAGAAGTAATTGATGATACTTGTGTGAATAAGGGTTGTAGGACCACACCTGGAAACCTTTAAGCCATTTGGTAGGAACCTCATCTTATGCATACACAGGTGCAGGAAATAAACACATAATTCCTGTTGAATTATATGTCATAGACAAGACCATGTTGGATCTGTTCTGTGCTCCATTAAAAAGAGTGGATCTACTCAACAGCTACAGGAACTGAAAACCTCACCCTGGTTTTGCAGATACAATGTCAGAATCAGAGGGACCCCATGTTTAGGATGAACTCCTCAAGCAGGCCTGTCCTTTGGTGGCTTTAAGGCATGGTCAGGTATGCCTGTACTAGTAAATGAAATAATGTGAACACAGAATGGCTTGCATTAATTGCTGTGTCTCTTCCTTCCCCCCACACTGGCTGCTTTTATCCAGATTTCTCAGGAAGCAAAGCCCCCAGCCCTTGCCACCACCCCACCTATGCCCAGGTGTCCCACAGAAGAGTGGCAGATGGCATGGGCCAAGCTTGTGATAGAAACTGTGCTGCCACTTTGCATGGTACCAGCATGCTCCCTGCTGCCTTGGAGCTCCCAAAATCAGGTTCTCCAGCTCAGGCAGCCCCACTGCCTGGGCACAACCCCCTCCAGGGATGCTGGGCACCCTTGGGCAGGGGGTGTCACCATGGGGGATTTCACCTGCACCAGGTGAACTCTGGCATTTTTTCTCCTGTCTCCACCAAAATGCAGTGGACTTTTGCTGCCAGCTGCCCACAGGTGGCCTCAGGAGGGACTGGGCAGCTGCCTCTGCTGCGTCCCAGCAGACTCGTGTTGCAAGCCCCGCCAGGGTGAAAGCAAATCCTTTTGGAGTCTGAGCACTCTGAAACCACATGTCTTCTGTCCCTCAGCTTAAAAGCAATACCACACTTCCTTTTGTAAGCCCACTTTTTCTTTCCACATCCCAGAGATCTCTGAAAGGTCGTGAAAGCTGCAATAACAGTCTTTGGCAATAGGTCTCTTTTCTACTTGTGCTATGTGTTGGACACTGCTCAATAAAACATTTACCTGCAGGGCACACAAACACCCCCTCCATAAGATGCACACACATATATCCTGTGGGTAAAAGATGCTTCTAATTGCAGCAGGAAATGTGACATTTCAAACTGAATGGATGAAGGCACAAATCATCCCTGGTGAGGAATAGTCCTGAGGGGATCAGGAGAGGGAGTGGGAAATGGAGCTGCTCCTTTCCAGCTCAGTGCCAACGTGCTGTGGAGCATATTTTCTTAATTTAATTAACAGGCCTTCCCTCCCTCACACTACCCACTGCTCAGGAAGCAAATCCAAAGTGGGGAGAGCCTGTGCTGCAGCAAAGGTGGGAAGCTCTCGGGTTGCTGTTGATAATTGCTGCCTCGAGATGCAATGTAAGATGTCTCTGCTTTGTCTCACGCAACTGAAGAAGGAGTCTGGACTCTTCACTTTTCGGTCTTGAGGTTGTTTATTAATTCTTATCCAAAAAATTTTCTTTCTGCCTAGCAGAGGTCTGCTCTGCAGGGCAGCCACGAGCACTCTGACTGCCCCCAAAGTGGTGTTGTCTTTTTATACTACAAACTAAGTATAACGTATTTACACTTAATTCCCAATACCTGTCACCTATGTTAGACAGTGCACTTCTACTCTAGACCAATCCCAAAGTGCCAGCATCACTGCAGAAAATGGAGAACAAGAAGAAGAAGGAGAAAGGCTGGACACGCCCAGATTCCTCCATCTTGTCCCCGTAACCCCCATACCAAAAATCCTAAAATCTACATTTTCGCCCTGTGATCATTTTGTTATTACACTACTCAAACCTGTGTGACTTTCATGTCCTCATACAAAGCTGGCAACTTGCTCCAAGGGTCAAAATCAAATCCTCAGGTGTTTTGGGCTGCATGCCAGGGTCTCCGAGCCCCCCGGCGGGGTCCTTGACAACTCTGGACACCCGGAGGGATGTGCTGAGTTCCGACAGGAAGCTGGTTCTGGTTGTGAGAAAGTTGCTCCCCTTGTTTGTGCCATGTGCAGATTATCTCCTGATTCCAGGCTGTTAATGAGGCAAGTGGTTCATTGCCACTGACAGACTTGCAATTCTCATTTAATTCTTTTTTATCTGAAGAGGGAGGAAATCTGTTTCACATTTATTTGAATGCAAACATATATCTCAAATACACCACACATAAAGCTGCTTTACTGCCTGTTGCTGTCCACTCCCCCAGGCTGTCACAACTCCTTCAGGAAAGCCAAAAAATTATGGTAGATTCAGACCTTCACCTCAGTGTCAACCCACATAAAGGCAGCGGAATACCACTAGTTGAAAGGTACTTCAAATGACACATTGACACATGAGCACACAGATAATAAATTATCCATCTCTAATTAAAAAAAAAAAAATCTCATCTCTCCTTTCCTCACCATCAACCCCTCCCTCTCAGGCACACATTTGCTGCATGGGTTATTTTTTTTCTGTTTTTCTTCCTTTTTCTGCCTCCTTTCACAGGCCCAGGCTCTGCCATGGGGTGGGAGGTGCTGGGAACAAGGCTCAGGCCAGGGTGCCCAGTGCCTGGAGACCCAGCACAGGCTCAGCACTGGTGAGGTGGGCACAAGGTCCATGAGAGGCCACCAAGAAGAGCTGATTGCTGCTTGTTTAACTCAGACTCCTTGAGGCTTGAACGTGCCAAAACTGGGACAGTGTTGCCATCACCAAAGACACCTTCCTGCAGACAAGATGCTTTTTAGAAAGTTTTTCGGGCTGGTGCACCTCCTGACCCTCCTTTGGGCAGTGCAAGAAAGGTGAGATTCGTCTTGGATTCATAAATTTCATCCTTCCTCGCCAAGGCCTTGGCTCATCACATAAAGGAGAGGAGGACTATCCCCTTGGGGAGGCTCTCTCCATGCAGGAGAAACATCAGCAGTGTTTTCAATGAGCAAGCTGTGCAGGATCAGGCATCAGGGACAGATGGACCTCCAGGCATCTTTGGGATGCTCACATGGAAAACAGGAGACACCATTCCATGCATTGAGGAAAAACTGAGCATTTCCTTCAGGGACAGCTCAGAGTGAAGTAGGTGGTTTAACACCCAGAGCTGGGAAATGTTTCATGGCACTGGTGGGCACCTTGTCCTGGGGCTCTCCTTGCCCCAGTGGTAGCCATGGCCATCAGGGTGGAGGGGACAGTGTCAGGAGGGACAGGCACTGTGCTCCTCCCATCTACCTCCCACTTGGTGACACTTTGGTGACAGCTGGCAGTTTGGTGTCAGGTATGGACAAGATAGGGGGCATCCCACACAGGGACACAGAGGTGCGTACTGGGATATGATGCCTTCTTGGGGATCACAGTCACATTTTCTGAAAAATCCCTAGTACTGGGATATGGTGCCTTCTTGGGGGTCACATTCACATTTTCTGGAAAAATCCCTTCGCCCAGGATTTTTCTCCTGGGAAGCTGAGAAGCCTCAGAGAAAAGGAAAACAATTTTTATCTCATTTACTACTCCTGTGTTGTGCTCATGTGGAGTGTGTTTGGAGATTGTTTATCCAACAGGTGATTGTTTCATTATTTTCTGGTGAGTTGTTTTCACTTAATGGCCAACCAGTGCCAAGATTTTTCGGCACTTGAGAGAGTCAGGAGGTTTCATTATTATCTTTTTAGCCTTCTGTAAGTATCCTTTCTGTATTCTGTAGTATATTATAGATAATATTCTTTAATATAATATAGTATCATAAAATAATAAATTAGCCTTCTGAGATCATGGAGTCAGATTCATCATTCCTTCCTTCCTGCCACAGGTGTCCCAGCACATACAGTACTTGGGCTACCTAAAAACAGAGGCCAGACAAAATTAAGAGAATGAAAAGTGGTTATATTTATTGAAGAGCCTTCAGGTACATTTTGAAGCCCCCCCACCAGGGGCTACACCCAAAATGGACAACAGGTCACAGGTTTTCATATTTTTATAAGTTTGGTCCATTTGCATATTGGAGGTTAATCTTCCAATTACAGCTTCAGATAATAAAGTTATTTACCCAAAGTTTGCTCCCCTCCAATTCACTTTTTTTTACATCTCTTGGGGCCTGAAACAGGGAGGTGTCCTTGATTCCCAGGCCTGGAGAGGAATTGTTGTGTCTGACCAAAATGGGAAAGCAGCAGCTAACACTGGATATGGAGAGAGAGTTATACGCTAAAGAATTACAGGACTACAAAGAAATGAAAATATGAAAGCTAAAATCCTAAGGCATCAGATATTTGCCCACAGGACACTGACCATGGCACAGGCAAACCTGACTCAGTGGGAAGAGGGATCTGGGTGTGAGTGGCAGCATCATCCTGGAGCAGGTACCAAGCTTTGGGCTCAAGGGATGTCCCTTGGCAGGGTGCCACCACTGCCAGGTGCTTCCCAGCCCCTCTACATCTTTGCCTCACTGGCATCTTGCTTTTCTTGATACTTGTAATTTCAGTATTACAGTACAGCTGTACTTGAGGTAAAAATTTGTTGTCTTGGCGGAAAGGAAAAAAAAAATGTAATTTACTGTGAAGCACTGGCTGAAAATCATTTTCTGAACCACTGCACAATTTTAATCAGACGACCATACTGTATCCAATCAAGGGAGGATTTGAGAGGGGGGCAGAGGGGTGTTTCACTGTGGCCTTCCCCAGAGGACAGTAAATCCAAGCTCTGCTCAGGAAGACGAGACATCTCAGGCTTCACAGCCTGCCCAAACCTAATTTGCACTAGAATTACATGGCCATTACTAATGTATACAGTGACTCAAATTGATTACCTTGCTATTAGTAAGAGCAACACGCTGGCTTTGGTGATGGCAGCTTCTGACAGAGGAGGACGACAAAGGGGTGAGAGAAAAGCGAAATTGTGCTTTGTACCTGGGGATGTGGGGGTGAGGGGGTGAGGAGGACCATGGGGGTGAGGAAGGTCATGCTCCAGTAGAGTTCAGCATGAAAAAGAGCGTGCAAATGCCTGGAGTTCACATCTTCTGCGCTTGTCACATGTTGCATTAAAAAATATTCACCTGGCTTAATCCTCAAGTCCCTAAAATCTCAGCACATGTAACAGGAATGTCCCTAACTTAGGACTCCTAAGGACGTGGGAAATCCCGGATCTCCCAGGCTTCTCCTGTTCATGTGTGCAGCACTGGGGGTGCTGCTGTGAGGGAGACCCCAAAAATGGTCCTGCACAGCCTCACCCACCTCCTCCCATCACTCTGTGGGGCACAGACTCATCCCTTGCAGCACCCATAAGTTCTACAGAGAATACTGCATCCTCCCTTGTTGGCCCAGTGGCAGCCAAACATTCTGAGCAGTTTAGGGACAGTAGATGCACTTTAGCAGGAGAGTTCCCATCCCTCTTTTTCCTACACCCTCACTAAGGATGTGACCCCCTGAAACTGGTAATATGGAGTTCAAATCCCCAGTGCAAATCAGGCACAAGGGTGGTTGAATATTGGCCTCCAGCCTGCCCTGGACACTAAACACCTGGCAAAGGCTCAGGACAAGCCCAGAAGAAGTGAAAATGTTGCTCTGCTCCCAATAGGACTTACCCTGATGGCAGCAACAGCAATTTCTTTCCTGAAATCTCCCACACGCCACAGTACAGATCTCACATAACAAAAACACAACCCTGGAGCCAAAACTCCTCTCCCACACAGCCACACACCAATCCCAGCTCCACACAAACACACATTTTACATTCCCACCCACGGGTATCTCCCCGCACTTTAAAACACCTGAAGACTGGAGCAGAGACAAGAGAGGATGGGGAAATTTCCATGCAGGTTTTTGCTGCTCCTGTGCAGCTTTTTCCCTTTAAACTTGCTTGACAATCTGGGATGCCTGTAACACAGGACAAGGAAAGGTGTAAGGTGTTATCTCCTGGGATAAAACACACCAAACAATCTCTGCATTTGCTCTTTAACCCTGGCAGAATTTGCAGGGCTCCAAAGACCCCCACAGGCAGTGGGGAAAGGCAGCCCTGTCACCAGCATGCCTCTTACCAGTGAGGTCCTGAACTCTCAGTGAGCACCACTGGATTCTGTGACTAGATTTCCCTCAGCTGGAAAGTCAGTCTGATGTATTAATAAAACAAAAATACGAGGGTAGTGTTGTATTTGTGGGGTCCCTCGTGGCAGGAAGGAATGATGAATCTGACTCCATGGTTCTCAGAAGGCTAATTTATTATTTTAAGATATTATATTATATTACATTAAAGAATACTATACTAAACTATACTCAGATACAGAAAGGATACTTACAGAAGGCTAAAAAGATAATAATGAAAACTCCTGACTCTTTCCAGAGTTCTGCAACAGTTTGGCACTGGTTGGCCAAAGAGTGAGAACAACTCACACCACAATCCAATGAAACAATTGCCTGTGGGTAAACAATCTCCAAACACATTCCAAAGGAGCACAACACAGGAGAAGCAAATGAGATAATTATTGCTTTGCTTTTTCTCTGAGACTTCTCAGCTTCCCAGGAGAAAAATCCCGGGCAGAGGGATTTTTCCAGAAAATGTGAATGGCACAGGGCAGGTAGCAGTAGGAGTAGCAGTACAGATGTCTTCAAGGTGCAGATAAACCTTTCTCTGGAGCTCCAGCACACCAGAGCTTGAGGTGAGCTGATGCCTGATGTCAGGGTGATGCTCTGCAGTCCTGCAGTTCCCACTGAAGCAGCTCAGGTTCAGTCCAAGGGACCTGCTGAGGGGCACAGTTTGGCATCCTCCCTTCTAGCAATGGCATCAGTTAGGTCAGCTCTTTCACCACTTTCAAATCTCCCAGTTTGGGCTTACCTTGCACCTTACAACACCCTGTACCAAATCCAAGCTTAAGCCCAGTTTTACAGCCAGGCTGCCTAATCCTGTGTCCCACTGTGGCTCCCCAGGAGGTGGCCATGGCCTCCTGCTTTTGGAGGCACTGCAGAACAGACAGTCATGTGGACAGGAATACTATTTTTCCTAATATGGGGTAGAAAAAGGAGGCAGGCAGAGAGATGGGATGGCCTTTCTCCATGTGGGTGTATCCAAGATGGGACAGGACTGAGGGCTGTGAACAGCAGCAGCTCTGCATGTGATTCCCTCCCCTGCCCCATCAGAGAGCTTCTAGGGAAAACGTGCATGGGCTTTTATTTGTTGTCTTGGGAAATATTTATTCTTGACACAAGTGAAATTTACTTCTGTGATCTGCTAAATATCTCTGCTCTGTTTCTTAAGCAGAGTTGGAAGCATTTCCTTCCAGACCTGTTTCCTGCCTCTCTCCCCACCCACTGATGGAGACACCAGGATGGCAGCCATGGTACTCCTCAAACCAACATTATCAGCCTCGTGTTCTGCTCTTGGGAGTGAGTATTTTGGGAATACTACATTGCCACAGCTGTTCATTTTTCACACAGCAGGTGGGGGAACCTGCCCTGTTTGAATGGCACCATGGGAAAGGCCAGTTGCTCCATTGTAATTTACAACATGGTCAAGTGGGGGGGTGTTCAGCACCAAAATCCATCCCAGAGTATCCACACACACACACTTCAGTTATTTTAAGCAAGCACTCAAAGCTCTGGTTCAGTCTTTTCCTCCAAAAGCCATTAATTGCACGGGCAGATGGTTATTAGGAAGTGTGTGAGATCTGGCTGCGCCACCACTGTGTGGGTGGAGCTGATTAGATGGACCTGTATCAAAAAATAACAAAAAAAAAAAAAAAAGGAAAGAAGAAAAGAAACATTGAAACATTTCCTACATCTCCTTTGCCGCATGGCGAGAAAAGCTTTTCCCATGTGACTGCAGAAGACAATTCAAAAATAACAGCAAAATTGCTCTTCACCTCCCCACTGAGCTGAGTTATATGCAATCCCTCCCCAGCCTCACTGCTGGGAAACAAACCCATGGGCGCCAGGATGGGCACAGGAGGTTTCCTTCACCAGGCTGGCAAAGGTTAAACTCATAAAGAGACCCAGGTGATGCCAGAGGTGCCACTGTTCTGCAAAATGCCCCCCCAAAAAAAGCCCCTCCACCTGTTCCTCTGCTGTCCTCTGCTTTACCCACCTGGCTGGCCCTACCTGGGGAAGCATCTTTAGAGCAGCTTCACCGTGGAGACCTCCCACCAAAACCAGACAAAGCAAGGTTGCTGCGCTTCCACAAGCCCACTGCGCCCACCAGCACAGGTGACAAAGGCACCTGGCAGGCAGGAGACTTTCAAATCCTCTGGGGCTGACAGGGCTGTGTCCCCAGTGAGCAGCCCCAGGGACAGTGTCAATATAGGACACGAAACAACACGAATGCACACACACTGCTGCTCTCAAGGTGAAAACAGGGAAGTTAATTTTCTGACTCTAACATTTATATTTTTTTAAAAGTGACAGTGGATTGGAGGGTGAAAGTGCCACCTCTCCAATGAAACTGGACAAACCAACAGTCTATCAAATTTTTCTTCTTCTATAACGGAATGCAAAACAATGTTATTTACAGAAAGTGTGTGAGAAAGTTCATTACAAAAATGTAAACATCAGAAAGGTTAGAAAATCTTTAAAAAATCAAAGCAACAGGACAGCATGGCTCCAGCTACCCAGTTTGGCAGGAATTGTACAAACTGGGAGTTTCCACCCAGAAAGGTCAGGGGATTCCAGTCCATGAACCAAATAAAACAGAGCTGTAAAAGCACATCTGCTTGGACACATCACTAAACCAGGGGGTGTACTGGAAGAAGCATGGAATCATAGAATTGTTGAGGAAAGAAATCCTCAGATTTCTGGTTATCTTGTATCTTCTGCCCTTCCAGTTGTTGCCTGGTGTATCCAATATACATCACCTTATCAAGCAGGAAACTATTTCTCCATAGTTTAGAGCAGCACTCGACACAACTAGCAAAGATCCATCTTTAAAACTACAGGACAAATTGAAAATTGCTCTGAAATAAACCAACCTCACAAAAAAAAAAAAAGGAGAACTTTTAATTCCACCCCCTCTCTCCCCACCCAATTGTCTTTATAGATGTAAATCAACAGCACTGCAAGACATCAGTGCAGGGTTAAATCCTCAGTTAAATCCTCACCTAGAATGAAATTCATGAAGAAGCTGGAGACAAAATTGTCTTTGTAGCAGATACACAACTTGGGTGGGTCAATGTGAATGCACTTCCAGACATTACTGTCAAAACCCTTATCTAGGAAAAATCATTAGCTTCATACTGCACTTGATATAATGCTTCAATATAATGCTTGAAACAGCTCATTTTAAACGGGTATTTCAGTATCACAAAGAGAAATACAGTTATTATGGGCCAGAGACACTCGAGCCATGTCCCCCATCATTTTTGTCTGCCGGGGCTGACACTGTGGAAGGAGTCTGCCCTCAAAAGGCCAAACACTAAAGTGCACAGAGCACAGCCCCAAGTCCATGAGCTCAGCAGCAGCTCGCCCTGGCCAGCTCATTCCCTTCCCATCTGCCTCTTGTCTCCCACCACTTTCACCCCAATTCCAGCCCAGCAGAAACAATCAAGAGCAGCCAGCCAGGAGAACACCAGAAAATCACTGTATCAGTCTGTGGACAGCCTAGCTGTCAACCTTCTCCTGTGATTTGGTGATTTATCTTCTAAAACAAACACAGAAGAACAGTGGAAGTATAAAAAATAAAATTTCTCCACTTCCAGGACTGCTGCTGTTTAGCTGCAGAACAGAGGTTTTTTCCCACTGTCACTACAGATGCAGGTGCTGAATTGTGCCACAGGAATGACAGATGGACACAGACACCAGCACAGTTCCCACAGACCTTGAATCAATTACTCACAGAGGTGGCTCAAACAAGTGTGTAAAGCCTCACCCCTTTGCTATTACTCATCTTGTGTTTCCTACTGTAAAGAAAGCACATTTTTTCTGCTCCATGCCAGACTCCACAGTTAATTGGGATCAGGAAAGCAGCAGGAGGGGAGCAGGTGAATGTTCTCTTTGGCACAGAGCAGCTCTGGAAGTGGTTTCATGGTTCACCACCTGCTGCTGCCCTCTGAGGGGAGCTGAGGAACACCAGCCGTGCTCAAACAGGGCTGCAAATGATCCCAGGCCATGCTGTAAGCCACAAGGCATGGAAATTATGGTAACTGGGGCTCCCAGGAATCCAAGGGGGCATGTAAGGCCTGAAGAGGTTCTCTTAGGGAGCAGCTGTCTCCATAGCAGGACTCCACAGGAATGCACTCAGTGCTTCTGCTGCTGTCACAGTGGTGAGCTGTCAGCAGCACAGGATGGTACCTGGAGCTTCTCACACACACCTGGAGTTTGTCAGACTCACGTGCAGTTCCTCACACACATCTGGAGCTCCTCATGCACATCTGGAGCTCCTCACATGCACCTGAAGATCTTCAGACACATCTGGAGCTCCTGACACGCACCTGGAGCTCCTCACATACACCTAGAGCTCCTCACACATATCTGGAGCTCCTCATGCACACCTGGAGCTCCTCACACACACCTAGAGCTCCTCACACATATCTGGAGCTCCTCATGCACACCTGGAGCACCTCATGCACACCTAGAGCTCCTCACACTCACCTGGAGCTCCTCACGCACACCTGGAGCTCCTCACACACACCTGGAACTCCTCGTGCACACCTGGAGCTCCTCACATACACCTGGAACTCCTCACACACATCTGGAACTCCTCATATACACCTGGAGCTCCTCACACACACCTGGAGCTCCTGACACACACTTGGAGCTCCTTGTGCACACCTGGCACTGTCCCAAGGCAGGTTTTGCTATGGATGGACCCAGATCTGTAGCACTGAGTTCTCCTTCAGCCATCCATGGGTGAGTGAGCACCACAGGGGAGACCTGAGATCTGTAACCTCTCAGCTGAAGGGTGAGCAGGAAGGTGGAAAGCTGAATTAAAAAATGTAAATAATTCAAATAATGTGGAAAAAGAGAATGCAAAGGGCAGTGCCCAAAGGCTGCCTGGACTTCAGTGAAGCACTCATTGGACCACATGAAGAATTTGGCATTTTGTTATTCCAGGCAACACCTCCCACATCTGCAAAGGGAAATGTGGCTTCTTGTTTTGCAATTTACTACTTTTGTTACATCTGATGGGATTCACAACCACAATTCTGAGCTAAAATAAAAATGAGCAAACATTTTGTCAGGATTTCACACAACTTCTCTCTAATTCATGTGAGCAGCAGGCTTTTATGATGTCCTTAGCTAGTGACATTTCTCTGGATTTAAATGTCTGGATTTTGAGTACATGTTCTTGGCAAACACAAAAGTGTCATGGGAACCGTGGCTTGCTTTATGAAGTGATCTGCTTTGGGATACTGCAACTGAGCAGAGAAGAAGGAAACCACAGAGTTCTTAGAACCTCCAGCTGATGATTCACAGCATCCAAATAATGCTCCTGACTCATCCTTTATGAAAACAGCCCCATTCAGCCAGGCACTGCATGACCCTTCTTTCATGTGAAAACGACTGAAGGTGTTTTTATGGCACACACTCCAAATGTCTATCAATTCTCACCATCAAAAAAAATTCTAAGTATTTCCAGATTTTATTCTTTCTCTCCAGATGTAAGATGTCAGAGTCACAGTGAGTTGCACAAATAAAGTACGAAACTAATGAAAAAAAAATTAATTTAATCTTTCAAGTAGATGCAAATCAAATAAACATCAGTTGCCACTGAAAAAGAACTGGAAATGCATTTTCAGTCAACATACAAGTTTTGTTGTACAGTTTATAGTCCAAAGGCAGATGTTGAGAAAAAAGCCAGTGACTATGACAACAAAAAGAAAGTAATGCTCACGTCTGAGATCAAACAATATGCAAGAAAACATGTTTATCAAAATTTAGTGGTGAAAATTAAATACTAAGCTTACACTAATTTGTGAAAATCCAAACTACACTGGTAGGCACTTGATTAAACTTTAGTTCTATTGGGGTTTTCTTACCAAAAAATTGCAGAAGTATACATGATGAACTAAGTTTGCTGCAAATGATAACAATTGTGAGCTCCTGACATGCTGAAGTATCCAAAGCACACAAGATCAGGAGAGGTTTTGGTTAATACAACTAAGGGAAGACCAGATTATGTCTTACATGTCTCTAATAAGAGAGTGTTAAACGTTTTTTAATTAATTTTCAAAATATTCCAGAAAGTACAATTGCTTCTACAGCACTGCAGTGAGAGAGATTTGTGGGTGGAATTCCATTTAAACACGTTCCAGCTGTACTCCCAAGGTGTCTACTGTCTATTTTTGTGATATTCCTAGAAGAGATTCCACACAAATCCCAAGTCTGATGTGCCAGGTGGAAAATAGCACAAAGCCTTTCCTGGAGGTCCAGTGATCTACTCAGGCCAGAAAAGGGTCATTTACACATCCCATGTCTAAGCAGTGCAGCAAACCATGTGTTTGCATTGTGTTACACAAGAATGAGCATTATTCCAAGCCCATCAGCTTCCAAATATTTCTTTATTGTTCTCACAACTCAAAAAAGGATGATTCAAGGAGCCGTCGTCTTCACATCTGCCTTCAGTTCCCCTTTCCAAAAACCCAAACAACTTCCTGAATACTCAGCCAGCTCTCCCCTCTCTAGCTGCTACTGGTTTTTCCTGCAGCAGTTCTTCCTCCTTCTTCTTGTAAAGCTTCAGGAGATACTCATCAGGCTCAATTCCTGCCTCCTGCAGCTCTGCCATGGCTTTCTCCAGCCGGCGCAGCGTCCGGGCGCTCTGCACCTTGCGGGCAGTGATGTACAGAGTGAATTCCTTGAAGCCCATCAGTTTGCAGGTATCCACCTCACAGATATTTTTCACATCTTTGGTCTTGTCCACCTGGGGGAAGAAAACTAAACCTGACATTCTTTCCAGGTCTTCAATGCTGACTTGGAAGTCAGTGAGCTGGTGGCTGAAGCCGATGGGATCGTTTGGCACCACGAAAGCCCCCAGCACCAGGGGCTCTGAGGATGTTCTGCTCCTCCTGGCCAGGATCACCTTGTACAGATGGGATGGGACAGCCACATCATCCTTTCCAATCACCTGCCAAAAGGAAAGGACTGTTAGAGATAAAAAATCATAGCATTCTTTTGCTTGGAAAAGATCTTTAAAATTATCAAGTGCAATCATGAATCCAGCACTGCCAAGCCCACCACTAAACCATGTCCCTAAGCACCACATCTTCATGTCCCCTCTCTCTGGAGCTCCTCTCCTTTGTGTAACAACAATAACTTATATTGTAACACACAATAAAAGTTCCTGACCTGACAGTTCCAAACCATGGAGGTTTTAATATACATTTCAAATCAACTCTAAGTTACCATCTGTCACTTATTTTTTTCTCACTCTACTACCCACACCCAGGTAGCATTTAAAAGTTGCTTTACCTAAGTAAGCATTTTTTTGAGGGGATCCAGATAGAAAGCACATTCAGTGACCCAGTATCCTCTTGAAAGAGAAGCCTACCCAAAGAAAATGCACCTATTTCTTCAATAAATTCCCTACAATCCAATTTCAGTGCTTGTACATGCTGAGTTTCCTCTTGTGTCACTCAGACCAGGATCCAGGGATTTAACGGCAGCCCCAAGAGTGGAGGATCAGGACTGTTCAAATCTCACACTTTAAAGTGTATAAAGTCTCACAGCCTCACCCCACCCTGCGCCAGGGATAACTCCAAGGTAATACACCTATTAATGGCAAATGTAATCTCTCCAAGACTCAAAAAGTTATGCTCATCCATGCACTGAATTAAGCTTTTTTGCTTCTTTCCTATTGCTGAACTGAATCTGTCATCTTAAGAGAGTGTAACAGGCTCACACATGGAAAAAATCTGAGTTTTGCATAACTCTTCTGTAAGTACCCTTCTCAAATCCATGCTTTTATTATTCTAATTGAAAAGGAAGAAAAAGATGAAGAGCCCTTACAAAAACTACAAAGGCATTTTATTCTGTAAATAAAATCCAGCAATTTGGTGCTGTTTCTAGGATTTGCAATACCTGCAAAAGCAAACACTGATTGTTTTGATTTTTTTTGACAGTTTTTGTTAGATACATTTAAAATACCATTTCAGGGAAAGCAGGTATTTATCACATTAATTGAAAGTGTCAACAGTTCAGACATTCCTTGTCCACTCATATATTGAGTATAACTCAATCACATAATAAACACTTCCTATGCACACTTTTTTTCTGATTATTCAGCCCTTCTGCAAATGGAAATACATTTTTAAAATTAAATTTTGCCTGTGGCTATTGAACCAAGATTCATGTTGGTCTATTCCAATATTAATTAAATTTGAGTTACAAATTCTTTCAGTGATTTGTGTCCTATACCTCTGTTGCCAGTTTTTTAAATGACTGGTCCTGAAGTATTACTGGTTAGACCAAAACCAGAGAAAGTACCTTCAGGAGAAAGGGAAAACTCTGATAATTTTTTTTCATGTTTTGTGCAATAATGTAGTAGAAACATTACTCCTGTTTCTGGAAAACACATGTTCTTAGATTTCTTTACTGTGTTCTAAAATACCTCCCTCCCTTGCCCTAAATTAGGCTATTTAATAGTTTTGCTGTAGTTTAAACTTTTTTGATTGTTTGGGTTTTTTCAGAGGGTGGGGTGTTTTTGTTTGGTTGGGTTTTGGTTTTTTGAGGGGTAGTTGCATTATTTGGTTTTTGTTTTCTTACAAAAATTGTCATGGTTATGCCACCAACCTTCTCCCAGGTAATACTCTGCCTAGACAAACAGTCACTGAAACTGGTTAAAGAATAAATGCCTTATGCCAAATCTCCTCTCCCTTTCAATGATGACAGATGTGTTGATAGGGAAATGAGAGCTCTTGAGTGTCAGAGCACTTTGCATTTAGCATTCTGAGTATGTGAAACCAGAGCTACACCTCCCCAGGACCAGCACTGTAAATAATCAAAACTGACTTGATGCACAGGCAATGCTCAAATGTACTAAAACAAGTGCAGCAACACACTGCTGTATCTGGTGAGTTAACACTGAATTACAAAATAAATGCTGCTGGGAGCTTTAACCTATTTGAGATCAGTGGCACTCGAGCTGGGGAGGACCTGCAAAATACTGGGGGTGAGAGGGAGGGAGCCAAGAAAATCCCTGAAGGGGAGAGTAAGGAGTTCATATTTCCATATTCACCCAAGGGCACCCAGCGATGACACTGCCAAAGGCTGTAGGCTGGGGCTCCTTCTCTCCCCTGGAACAAAGAGCTTGCAGAGCCTGCACTGCAATCCCTCCTCCTGCACATTCCTAGGGCAGGGAGGAAGGTGAGGAAGAGGAGGAAGAGGCAGTAGCCTCCTGAGACTGGGCAGCAGTGGGGCTAAACCCCAATCCTCAGTGTCTCTCCAGGCCAAAAATCTCCTGACCTGCATTCCTGGCTTTTCCAGGCCTCTGTGCACACTTTTCCCACTACAAATCCAAGGATATGTAGCAGGTCCTCCTTAGCTCAGCTCCCTCCATCTCCACACCTCCCACACACATCCACATCTCAGCATCCTCACTCTGCTGCATAAAAGACCAGAGGAAGGGCGAGCACACAGATGGAGCTGCACAAGGATCTCCAATTAGTGGGGGTACATGGAATATGTAAAACAAACAGGTGAACGCATGTGGAGCGAGCTCAGGGAACTGGGGATTGAGGCTGAGGGCTGAGTGGGTGGATAAAGAGGCTGGGGAATGAATAGAGCTGCACACAAAACAGTTAGGTATGAGATGGAAACGCTGAATGCCTCAAGTGGGTGTTAAGGGAAAACAGACCCGGTGCTTATGTAATATTATGCAAATATATATATTCTATGCAAAATAATGCACATTTATGCACAGTACGGGCACCGAGGAAGAGAGAGGAGAAGAAACAGAGAGGACTAGTTCAAAATCAAGGAAGGGCTGGCCTTTTGAGAAATATAGATCTAAATCCAACTCCATACCTGTAATGGTCAGGTATGTAATTTATGTATCATTTCAGTTCCATGTAAACTCTCTTCTGAGAATTTACATAAAATTTAGGCAGTGCACAGGCTTCATACCAACTTCTCTGAACAGCAGCAAACTACTACTGCAATAACTTCACTGAGTGTTCATAGTGTTAAAGCAGATAAAACCATCTTCAGCTGCCCAAACTGGCAGAGTGCACAGGCGTCCCTTCCTTACTCAAAACAGGGCATAAAAGTTCTATCCCCAGTTAATTCTGCTGGAGAACACCATCAAAGGGCAGTGCCTGATTTCTCTGACAGAATAAATATGCATGACTAAGAATAAATGTCTTTTTCTGCAGTTTAACACTTATGTGCACCATGCACAGGATGCATCACCAGTAATTTCTGCAGTGTGACCCAGTGATTTCTGTTAAAAAAGGAAATGCAGTTCTGGAGCATGGCAAAGTAGCTCCATCACTGTAATATCCCACACTCTTCTGTTTTATTGGAGTAAATAGAGAAGCTGCAGAGCAATTGTTCCACAGAGTTTCCCCCTCACCAGCTCAACTCCCAAAGAAAGAAGTGTGACACTGCAAAAGTGAAATTTGGAATAGAAGAAAGAGGTAGGAAAAACAAACTCCACAATTCTATTTCCTATTGCCACCTAGAGGATTTTCCTCCTAAACTTCAGCAGCCTCAATCCCTACCCAGATCTGCACCATCCCATTTATCTCAGTGCTCTGCCTGGCAGAGGCAGAGAGCATATGCTCCTATTGTAACAGGATGGAAAATGGTTCAAGATTATCCATGCACAGATGTTGACTTTGATTTGTGCCTGTCTATCCACAGGCAGCAGATGATCTTTCAGAAATCAAGGCCTGAAAGAGCTCTCTGTCCCAGCTGGAGAAGAACAGCAGTTTTTTAAGAGTATCTGTGATTCTAAAAGGAATTTTGTGCTCCAATACAAGCAAGAAAATACAGCAATTGCCTGTTGAAATCGCTGCTGTCCCACATGCTTTCACACCATGCTGGTAATAGCCAACAAGGCAAATTTTTGTGCAATCCTTTGAAAATCCCCATTTTGCTATTGCTATAAAATTTTGCTTAATCTTCCGAATTTTCAACAGGCTCATGAAACATGAAAAAAAAAAGGCACTCAAGCTAAAAGCCGTCTTTTTATAGCATTAAATATATTTCTTTCCCATCATCATTTGGGAAACCAATGTAACATTTCAGATGCTTTGCTGTCTGTATCAGTTCAATGTAAAAATATGCACTGCCCTAAATTTTTGCAGCTACTTACTCCTTTCATTTTTGTTTTGTTTCTTTAACTGAACTCATATCTCTTAATAATGTAACATTATCATACTGTCATTTTCAGAGCAGTGTTTATTATTTTTCCATCATTACTGACATTGTTACTGACATTCCACAAGTGTGTGTGAATTTGTTATTGTTCTCAAAGCCCAATTAAATGTGGACAGCTGTCATGAGGGCAGGTCATTAAAATGTGTGCAATTCCTGACATTCAGAGATGTTTACATATCACTAAAACAACAAACATGTTGGTAAGCAGTTGTAAAAGAAACCTAAAGAGCTCACAGGGACAGATAAGGGCAGAAGATTTTTTAAACCTGAGGGAATTCAGAGCTTTGATAAATTCAGTCTCACAGCCAAGTCACTGGATGAGGATTTGTCTTAAGCTTGGCTCTCCTCCCAAGTTTTGGCCAAATCCTGCTCTTGACGGCAGATTTTAAAAACAGAGGAAGCAAATTTGATAATAAATACCTGTGGAGTCCTTAAATATCAAAATAATTAATGAAGCTATTTGCTAATGGCATCTACAGTAAGTTTAAACATCTGCCATTACCATCATGAAGGTGGCATTAGTTAATCAGATAAATTACAAGGCAATCCCTAAAAATGTCACTTTGGAGTTTATGAGATAGAAAACTCCATGAACAAGTGAAAAAGAATATAAGAAGCATAATGGCAGAACAGTTGAGATTATATGAGAACAAAACAGAATATTACTATTACTGGAAATTCTAAACACAAACCAATATTATCAAATTTTAATTTTACACTGGACTTGTTACAGCTTCCCAGACTGCAAAAAATTATCTTCCTCTGCAAAGGTACAGATCCTTTCTAAAAGAAAGGGCTCATGAATCCAAAAGTGGTATTTTGCCACCTAGTGACTAAAAACTGAAAATCCACTGTGCAGAGAATCAGCAGAAGGGACTAAGGAGTCCTTCATCAGCGAGAGCCAGCTCTGGATTGTCAATTGCCCGTGACTCTCTCAGAACCTGGCAAACAGAAATCACTCTCAGTCGTGTCTTAACCACCAGCACACACTGCTGAGTCCTTACATCAGATGGTACCACCATCAAATACTTTAAAATGTCAGCTCCAGAAATTCTCTTGACACTCCCGTAGCTGTTTCTTAACTCTCTGTGAAACTCTAACCTGAGTTTAGAAGTGAGTCAGAACTGCAAACAGAACTGTCTGATAAGAAGCACACCCAGCTCCTGTGACAGAGTCCTTCCCCCTCCACCTGGCAGCAGCAAAATTAACACTTCCATCACACTCCTTGGTGGACAGAATTCAAGGAATCATTCCTGTCCCCAAGCATGGTACTGACCAGGTCCATCATATCTTTCACTGTATATCTGCTGATGTGACCCCACGTTTGACAACCCAGAGCTTTGTTATAATTTGATACTGAATTCTGTACAGAAACAGACTTTCTGGCAGTACAAAACATTCCATTTACTACCAGTGTAACTTTATTTACTCGATCATTGTGACAGCATTAACTGCTTTCACTCACGTTCCTTCTGGGTTTGTTAGGCAGCACTGATTCTGCCAAGAGTATTTTCCCCCAATATTTGAGAGAGCTCTGTCAGATGGCACTGAGAAGAACTGAGGGATGTGAAGGCAGACCTAGCAACACACAGACCAGAAAACACTACAGATAAAAATCACAGTAACAATCTGCACAGCCAAGCACTCCAAAATGCAAATGTAAGTACTTCAGGAAAATTTAATTTGTTATGGCTGGTCTGATTGTTATTGCCAAATCATTTGGCAATCCTAAAAAGGGAAGGAAAAAAAGAAAGAAGATGGCAAAAAAAAAAACCAAAAACAAAAAACTGTTCCTGAATACCAAGTTATGACATTAAAAGACAGATGCCCCAACCCCTTTTTATTTTTCTTTAATGAAGAGGGTATGTATATATATCATGTATGTAATAAACTGTATTTACATGATGACAGACTACTGCTTCCACAGAATTCACTTAGATTAACTTAAAAAAGAATCCACCAGTCCTTAACACCCCTTTTCCTATAACAGCATAACCTCCAGGATGGGTACAGTGCTAAATAAAAGCAATCCCAAATAATCTCTCCTGCACCTTCAGTGTCTCTTCTCCTCCCACCTTAACCCAGTGTCCATTCCATTAGTTTGTACCTCACATCTAAATTTAGGGCTGACAGAGCTCTGGTGGTTTACACCAGCTGATCTAAGACTGAACCCTTTGCATAAAGTTTATGGGACATCTATAATGGACCCACATCAAGTAGGAATCTCTGTAGCCTTGGGACCACATGGAGCAGCCAACAAACAAAGAATAGTTCTCAGGTTTATCTCCTCCTTTAACAAGCATTCCTTCCCCTATAGTCTCTTAGTAAGAGACAACCTCTACTAGTTCTGAAAGTTAACTGGGTAAAACCATAAAGTACTATCTCATATTTGAGAGTGCAATTTGTTTCCCAGTTATTTCTCACAGACAGAGATGACAACTGTACCTTCTGGAATGGTTATTGTGCCTCTCTGGCCCAGCCTGGCGATCAAATTTAGAAAATTGAACAACAAACACTATTCGAGTATGAACCACATGTACCAGTAAAAAGTACATTAAAATGTCTTTTTCAAACAACAAACAAAACATTATCTAAACTATATTTTCATTTGCCAGCCACAGCTAATTCTTCTTAAATTAGCATTCACGAGGATGGCCTTGGGAATGGGGAGGGTGGAGCACTGAGCATGATGTAGTTAATTACTGCAAAACTTGTATTTGAATCTCCAAATCTGCTGACAGAGGAAAATCACTAAAGTGACAGTCACTGGATAGCAAGAATGTATCAAACAAGACAATGTCATTTTGATTTGATCTGGACAAAGATGAAAAACCTACATCTGCCTCTCCAGGGACACAGAACAGATTTTTCCTGTTGGCATTCTATTCTACATATATTCTCAAAATATGTTTTTCAGATACCAAGCACAATCATCAATCTCCTCTTTGCAATAAAAATCTCCACTGGAGACAGATGAAATGACAGAACATATCTGAGGATATCACAAGTTAAGCCAATAGACAGAACAATGCTGGCATCTAAGGAGTTCAAGGTTAATTCTCTTTCAGGAATTAAAGAGCAAATGGTACCAGAGTCCAAGCAGGAACTGGGAACAAAGCCATGACCAATGCTCTGTTTCTCCTCTATAGTGATCTAAAAATAACCTTTTTGGATGCCTGATGAGAGAAACACCAGCATGTAAAACCACAGATACATATTTCACCACTCCTTTAGCCAAAAACAAGGAAACTAAGATTGAAGAGAGGATCTGAAACAAATCAATGCAGACACATTCACTGTAGCACTTCAGTGTTTTCCTTTTTTTCCTTTTCACAGCTCTGTCTGAGAGAACAAAAACATTAGAAAGGAGCTGAGCCTTCAGAGTGGCATTGGCAGATTACAGGTTGTGAGTTTCAGCACTCTGGTGTGTACTGCAGCACTTCTCCTTGAGCAGCATGGACAAAGGAAAGGACATCTTCTCACATCAGCTTCTCTGCCCAAACAATGAGGACTACAACCCCTTTCAGTCTGAAGTCATTTGTGTGGACTTTGCTGAGCTCACTCTGAAAGACAGCTAAGAGATACTTCCCTTCACAAGCATTAGTGTTCTTCCTTTAGGGGCAGAATCCCAGACCACCAAAATCAATAGCAATGACTGCAATTATATCCAAGGTGTCTGTTTGAAAAGAACTTCTTTTCAGTGCTTTGACACCTTGTGTTTCCTCCTCTAAGTGTATGTGTTGATAAAAGAAAAAACAAACAAACAAACAAACCCAACACATCCCTCTATTCTGAAGTCTCTCTTCTCAAACTGCAATGCAAAGCACAAAAACTTAAGCCATAAACAAATTTCCAAATAAAAGAACCCCAACATTCTCTGCCTGTATTTATTTAGAGGACTCAAAGCAAACAATTTAATATTTTAAACAAACAAAAAACCCACAAAATCATTAATTTATTTTCCCACCTGGAGATAGCATTATCTGTACTTAAATAAAAATCAATTTACATAATGAATCTCACTGTAGGAAGCTGAGTAAAAGGATTTATGAATGTGAAAAAGTGGTGACACACCGACAGGAACACCATCACTTCACCATTTTCAATCCCACAGTGAACTTCTGTTCAGTTCACAGTAAGACCAAAACTGGTAAAACATTCCTAAAATATCTGTGTTATCATCAAACTCAAAGATGATAAAGACAAAAGACAAGAACTGAATGAGATGACAAGCACAACAGTGTGGGCATTTTGTGCCACTATTATTTCATCACTGTATCCAGGTATCAAGTTATTTTGAATAAAGTCAGTAAGATGCAGTGTCTGCTCTGATTTTTACCTGTGGAATACTAAAATTTACATTTCAAAACCCAGACTGAGAATGACAATCATTTTTCAGAAAATGCAATCTTCCTCTTCTAAGTAAACACTTTCTCTAGAGAAGAATGAGAGAAAGATGAGCAAGATTAAAGTGAAGCCATTGATAGATGCAGTTGATAGATGATTTAACTTCTTCCTGGAAATGATTTCCACTTACAAAATGTTGAAGTCAGCTCAGGATTTTTAATTCTTTGCTATGTAAGATGAATATATTTTTTAAGGATGAAAAATAAATGCAATATCCTGACAGCTACAAGGAAGCAAATCCCAGCACGATATGTGTAAGCCTAGAGAACTTTGTACCATTCTGAGTGACAGGAAGCCAAATGCTCAGCTGAAGATTAGTGAGAGGGAACATCTCCCTCCTGCTCCCAGCTGTGTGCTGCCTCAATCTTTCTACAGCAGTACAAAACTAGCCCACTAAACCCAGTATGGATGGTTTTGTATTGCACTGGGTTATCAAGCATTTTGTGGCAGGATCTGACAGTCATCAGGGCTGGCAGACAAAAGAAAGGCAGAGGAAAGCCTGGAAAATAGAAAGGGCAATGGTGAAGTGAGCACTCATGGTGGCACAGGATGATTGCCAATCTAAAGCTGGCTTTGCCACTAATTTATCATCTGGCACTGGTCATGCCTCTTAACCATGGCTTATTTATCCACTTGAAAAATGAGCACAGTTTGTACCTCCCTCACAAAGATGTGGCGAGAGCTGAAGTTTGGAACTGCCACTAAACATGAAGAAGGTAACTTATTACTATTGCACTTTCATATGCATAACTCCCCCTAAAAGTAACAAACCCAAATCCAAAGCTGTGATTTTGTGGCAGTCAAGGTCTGACATGTTTGGTTGGGGACATAAGGGACAGTTTCTCAAGAAGTAAAAAGGGAAAAGCAAATGGGAAAAATCATACTCTATCATGACCGAGTTCCAAGTTCCATCAAAAGGAAATCAGCTGTGTATTTATAAAGGAGAAATAATGCCTAACTCTTACTGCTAAACAAGCCAGTGTTGAGAGCTGAACATCTCCCCCTTTTGTGTCTCCCACATTCCTGTGAAATAGGGGCTGTTTCAGCAAGCTCATCCATTGCTCCTCAGAGAATTGGCTGGAAGCTGAATTGCTCACAAGCTGAAGCTGCAGTTGATCCAACTACTTATTTTCAAGGAAAAGTGTTTCTTTCAAGAGGTGCAAAATGCAGTATGTATTATTTGCATTATGGCAGCTTTTATCTGCAGCTCCACATAGCAGTAATACCTCATTGCAGTGGGGGCAGAAAATAAAACTCCCTTGAATAACTTGCCATGCTCAAACCTTACAAATGTCTAAACACAATCCTACTAAGAGTAAATCTGGGTAAGCAACAATAAATTCACCTCTCAACTTCATAGACTGTCCCATCTGTCTGTCAGTGATGGTTTCTACAGACTGTGCATGACAAATCTTCAGAGTATTTTAAGCAGGTAATAAAAACAGGGGGCTAAAAGAAGGGGAGTATCAGTACCATTGACACTGCACTTGAGTGAGGTCTTCCAAGTGACTCTGGCATGCCCAGAATCTCAGCTGCAAGGCCTCATCCAAGTGATGCGTATGGTGTAGCAGCCAACAGTTGCTTGTGAAATTAACAGAGCACTGACACTCCAATATCCTGTAGAGTTTTGAGAGATACGTACTACCTTTGCATTCCACTCTTTCTAAAGCACATGAAGAAATTGATTAAGTAGATGCCCATGCATTAGCAAACCCCACTGACTCTGACTGGATAAAGAGTTCTACTGCTGACTGTGGACATGAAATAGACCTCTGTAAATAAAAAAAATCTTTTAAATTATGCTTTTTCATGTACAGGCAAGCTGTAACATTTCTGCTAATCTTGTCCCAACAAGTACTGCACATTTTATACATTTTGCCTGTACTAAGATGCCCAACTTTTGTTTTATCAAGTTATGATACCTATTTTAAATAAATAATTAATACTGCACTATTATCCCAGTAACATGTATACATACCTGGTAAGTAACACTCTTCTTTCCATCACCATCTGTTTGAGGCAAGGTAAGAGGTCCAGAAACAACCCAAACATCTTCAAATCTCTCAGTCAATTCCCGACAGTACATTTCCATTCTGGAACACATTTGTCAGACAGGGAAAAGTCAGCTGGGAAGATTGAATCTTTGAGACACACTATGAAGGGAAGGGTGAACTACTGACAGGGAGCATTTTTCCAGATTCATCTGAGTGATTCACAAACAAAAGTAGGTAAATGTAGGCCCAAGTCCTGCTTCCCATTTGTGCTCTGTAAATAAAGTTCATTTATTCACAGATAGACATGTGTTATTGCACACATCTGAAAATGGTTTCTGCAGCCTTAGCACATGTCTGAATAGCTGAGTTCTCTACTTACTCCCACACTTGACACTAGAAATATACTGTTGGTGGTCACTAGGGATTGGAAAAATAGAATTGTTCCAAGCAGCAAGCTGAAGCATTTTTACTTTGAAAGGTTTATCATATTATTGGATTTGTGTGTTTATCCCCAAGGAATCAAAGTCCTGCAACACAGTTCTTTCTGAAGTTTCTGTCTGCCATTTCCACTAACTCTACTGGTTTTCTTTATAGATATAAAACTCTTCCAAAATAAAGTAGTAACTCCAGAAACACGACCATATTTTTGCTTTTTAAACTGATACAGTTTACAGCATATAATATTTTTCAAATAAGGAGGTTCCTGGATCACACCTATTTTACAGAAAACAAAAGATTAACAAGGCCAGGTTGGATGGGGCTTTGAGTCAGTTTACAGCATATAATATTTCTCAAACAAGGAGGTTCCTGGATCACATCTATTTTACAGAAAACAAAAAATTAACAAGGCCAGGCTGGATGGGGCTTTGAGAATCTGATCTAGGGAAAGGCGTCTCTGTCCATGGCAGGGGGGTTGGAAATTGGTGATATTTAAAGTTCCTTCCAATCCAAATAATTCTATAATTCTATGAATATAGCACATTTTTGATTTAACAGCCCAACTGTTAAAGAAATCACACACAGTGAGCAAGCATTGGTCCTCTACAAAGGTAATGGACAGACAGAGTATAAAACAGATCATCCCAGCTAATCTGGCTGCCTCTGAAAGGGGGAGGTTTCACCTCCTTCTCTAATTCCTGTTCCTCACACCTCTCCCTTGGGCCACGTGAACATTCCTTATCTGTCAACTCTGAACAAAACCAGTAGTTTGTTTTTTTTCTTTTGTGCTGGGTTAGTGACTTAAATCAGCAAGAATGAGCCACATGAATGAGAATGAGCAAGAATGAGCCTTTTCTTCATGTGCTGCACTGAAGCACTGACTTCAGTGCTTCAATGAAGTCAGTGCTTCGGTGTACTGAAAAGTGCATTATTTTCCTACTGTCACCAGCTTTGCTTCCAAGCAGCCCAGCTCCTCAGGCTGTCTTATGGCAGGGAAATACAAACTCCACCTGGAAAGAATGGGAATAAATGCAGCTAGGGAGCAAACTGCTTTTGGTGGCAGGAGGGACAGAGTGGACAGGATTACAGTGACCATGAAATCAAAACCATGACACTCGAAACAAGACAGAAACAGTTAAATATCAGTTGGAAGAGAATGAGGAATACTAAGGTGGAGTTAGAGTATACCACAGAGCCAGTCCAGCAGTTTACTATTAACAGCTTGTTGGATTATAGTCCTGCTCTCCCCTTTCCTACTGCTCCCCTTGTCTGTCCCAGCTGACCACTCCTAATCCATCTTCCATGTTGGTTCTAGAACTCATCTCATGAGTTGATCCAATTTTGCAATATGACAGAACCATAACCAAGCAAAACAAAATGAGAATCAGTTTTTAACTGGGCTGGCAAATGAAACTGACCCACCACTGTCAGGCTACTATCAAAGCTGGAACTGGGAAACCAGCAAAAACACAAGGCAGGAGGGCAAACACCACTTTAGAAAACACAACAGAAAGGAAGAGAATATTGAAGCTAGGAAACAATGTAACATGTGAAATATGGTATCCTTGAAAATATTTATTATTAAAGAAATGACTGACAAAAAAAAAAGTGGCATTGTTGCCTTTTTCATGAATTTAAACTTTGGGACAGGGTGCTGGGGTTGGGAAAAAGTGGCAATAATTGCTTAAATTGCAGGGTTGATAGTGCCAGAGGAAATTTTCAAACACTCCCCACGATTTCCTGATTAGGCAGAGATCCTGCCTAAGGGAAACAAAGAGGGTTTCCCTACCTTGAATTGATACAAATGACTAGCTTTGATATAAGGAAAATTTATGCTCAAATACTTGAGTTATTAAAAAAAGAAAAAACCCTCTTAAAATGTTATGGCATTTTATTTGTCTATAAAACAGTATAACCTTACTGAATGGCTCATCTGATTTTATACACGTTCTTGTAAAACAGGAAAGCAGCGTGCAGATGAATGATGATGCAGTTCTGATGGACTTTTATTACAACACTGTATATAATTTTGCTGACCTTCCCTTGAGTGAACCTTGAGAAATCTATCATTTTCCCCTCCTATTTCTGAGCCTTCACATTCTCTAACTCCTATGCTGGAAGCACTGGATGAAGGCTACTTTTCTAATGTTCTCTGCTCAAAGAAAGGGAAGAATAAAAATCTTACATGAAGCAAGTTTAAATTAATCAACCACTCCACCTCAAAGACAATCCAGTCAGCACTCACAAGTGACAGAGCTCCTGCCTGAGTGCTCCTTGGGAGCCAGGACCTGAAGGAACACCTCAGACCTGAAGAGTGATGGCTCAGTGGGGAGCACTCAGTTCTGCAATTCAAAGGGAACCAACATCCACACACACAGACATGGAAATAGTCCCACACTGCAAGTGCTTCTTTGAGGAAGATCTAAACCCTCTCCTTGCTTCTGCTGGAACTTCCTTAAGGACAGTTAAGTCTGGTACTTTTTATCAGTCAGAAGCAATAATTTTGTCTATTTTAAATAAATGTCCTCAACAGTTTGACTGAATAAAGAACTAATATAGTTGTTACACTGTTCTTTCACTGAGAGGACTGAGCTGGCTTTTATTTCAGAGAAAGCTCCTATGACCTCTACAGATAAACTGCTCTAAAATACCTGAATGTGAAGAACCTTTAAAAATAAAGCATTTTTGATTTATGCTGCTCCCTGGTATTTTTCACTTAGTTACTTACAAGTAATTTCTCACCTGTTCCAAAACCCAGCATTATTTTCATAATTCTGAGGCACAATGTTAGACAGATAAAATGTTTCAGCCATAGCTCTCTGCATAGAGAAAGAAAATACTGTCATTTCACTGAAACAATCATGAGTGAAGACACATTTTAGCAGTTTGTGGATCAGAATCCCATTTCTAGCTTAGTTTTAACATCTATTAACACAGAAAATCAGAAAAGCCTAAGTCAGAACACCTACAAAATTATTTAGGATTAAGAGGTGCACAATTGAGGTGAAACCTTGCAAAGTTATCTATTTTTTTCCTGGCAGAAACAGCATGAGAAAGTAATTCCTGCGCCTCTAGAGTGGGACAATCACCCAATGTCAACTTGGCAATGTCTTTGAAAGCAACTTGTCATTTTTCATTTTGAAAGGGAAGGACACTTTCAAGCATGCTTTTCATTTATTTGACTGCTTAATGGCTAACTTTTTCTTTCTTTTACATGAAAAAGTTTTATTAGATATACTCATCAATATTTTACACATATATAATGTACAGGCAATGAAATTACTTATGAGACCATAACGGTCAGACATCCATATATCTGCTTAATTTCATCTTGTAGAAGTGTCATAAACATCTCTGAACAGAAGCTCACATACCCCCAGAGGTGAAGGACCTGGTGATAAATCACTAGACATACACAGGGAAATAGAGAGAGAAAAAATTCCAAGATCTTAATCCAGAATTTGTACAGGTCCTGTATTTGTCAATATTTTTCACATACTACTACTGCAAAGTGATGGGACTGACAGAACTCCTTAGGATAATGAGCAAACTACCTCCACTAATTAGACTGCGAAATTCAATTTTTGCAATCCTTTATTTGCAAGACTGTATCATCTCACTGCATTTCAAACCAGGTCCAGGATCTCTGTGCACCAGCAAAAATACCCCAGATATGACAAATAAATAACAACAAAGACATTTCCAATTGAAATAAAACTACTGATTCTTTCATTTACCACATGCCACTGTGCTGTCACTCCACCCCACTGAGTACTATCTGTCTGGAGAAATACAAATTCAAACTGCTTCTTAATTAACAAATTGCTGCATTAGGCACATTTCACAAGAGGATCCAATAAATTCAAAGCTGCTTTGTGAGTCAGCCAAGGCATTAAGGCATGCTTCTCTTACAGCTTGAATAGATGGCAGGTGAAGACATTTTATAGACTGAAAGAACTATGGCAAAAGGGTCTAATTTACCTCATACACACTGCAAGGAAGGAAAAAGCCTTTTAAATCATCCAGGCAATCCCCTTGCCAATACAGAACAGTACTTAACAGCATCTTTGCTTTGCACAATCTAGCCTTAAATATCTCAGCAGCTGCTGGCCACAATGACATCATTGTCCCTGTCTCCCTTTAACTGAGCTTTGAAACCTTGCAGGGTTTTCTTGGTGAAGGTTATCATCTTCATTTTACAGGTAGACAATGTGACATGCAAGAGGCTGAGAAAACCTGCTTAACACCACACTGTTCAAGACATCACCTCTGCCAAACAAGCTGATGTAGGTGTGATTTAATGAAGAGAGCTATGCCACCAGAGCATGCATCTGATTTAGATGCCTGTGAGAGCATCCTACACTGCTCAGCCAGGAACAGACCTTGTAACTCCAAATCCAGCTCTGTGCATCAATAATGACATCATGCTCCACCTCAAAACAAACTGCAAAAGGAACATTGCATATTACTTCTAAAGGGTCTTTTGACCCTTTCCAGCTGATAAACACAAATTAAAAAGATGGGAGAAAAAGTCCTACTGTTGAAAATTTGTTATCTCCTGCTGGTGCCATGTGTCCTCGTGACCATCCACTGCCAAGGTAGTCTTCATTGACAGCACTGAACATCAGAGGGATGTTAGGGTCTGGTCTGAATTTACAGTGCCTTCGATCTGCATCACCTGAATAAAAACACACTAAATGGTAAGATTATCATGAAACCATCATAATCACAAGACAAAAAGATCTAATTCTGTCATATCTTGACAGTTGACCCATGCTTAAGGATTTACATCCTTTGTAAATCCTTTACATGCTTAAGGATTCAGTACATTAATCTGAATTCTGTACATCTCATTTACAGGCAACACTAATTTTTTTCTGCCATGTGTTTTAAATATTTAAGTTCTTACTTACCAATAAAATAGATGGGGTTTTGCATCATGACTTTTCAGTCTTCCCCCAACAAAACAGCTCTGCCTCAAATCTCAATTTGAGTAGCTACAGACATAAATCAGAACTGAATGCCTCAAGATGCTTAATTTCAACTTGAAGTTAGTTGTATCTGATTATCTGGAAAACAGTTTAACAGTTCAGCTGTTAAGGCCCACTTGAAAGTAAGCCTGAAATTACTGTTTTCTTCTCAGAAAAAAGTGGGATCAATGATGCTACTTAAGGGTTGGTCATAATGTTTTCAAGATTTGCTTTTAATTTTCAAAGGTAATTTGAAGACAGTGATTTAGATATATTTAGAGGGCTATTGCTTTCATAAAGCATTTTACAATTACATGATTACCTCCATTACTAATAATCTGCCTTATAAAAACTGAACTAATGCTATAAACTTAATTTACAATGACTGTATACCACTCATATTTCATTCACCACTGACAGCAAAAAATCACTGAGCCTCTGTCTTGCATAAAGAACAGGGAGAGAGTATGAGAATTGCATCAGAATAAATAATGGCTGCAGTGAGGAGCTAATGCCCTATCTAGCTCTGAACAATTGATGCCCTTTGCTCAGTTTTTATCTCACAAATGGATAATCTCCTGCCATTCTGAGCAAATCTCTAAGATCTGTACATTAAAAGCTCTGCCTACCACTGACATAAACTGGACATCAGAACTGCACTGCTAAGGAAGCAGGAGCCATTTTTATGCACTCAAGCAACTCTGCAGATCCAAATCAAGTAAGGAAAGGTTAATTTTCATTGTTTCATCTTCTCTCCATTCCTGTTATAAAAACTCAAGTTGAGCTTCCCTCCCTGAGATCACTTATAGGACTTTTCTCCCTGACTACTCCAAGGTCCAACTCCTGTGAGCAGCAAATCCCATTCAGAGCATCACAAATGTAAGGAGATAAATGTTGTACACAGGTAGAGATATTATAAAAGCAAGGCCTTATAATATATGGTTTAGGCCCTGCTACTCTAGCTAAGCTAGCAGTTAGCTTGTAACTTCCCATGTGAAAACATCATAAGAATGAAAGTCAGTTAGCACAACAATCTATTCTGGTAACAGAACCCTTCCCACCTGCAAAAACATAAAGTCTATCCCATGGGAATCAGTGAACAAAATATGTAAACTATACAGGAATAGAGAAATTTGATGGACATGTAAAATGCCATTTACTAACCAATGAACTGAGTGGCAAGAAAGTTATGAACCAATTAGAGTTATACACCAGACCTTAAAAAATGTATAAAAATGAGCTGTAACATTAAAGATTGGCTTTTCTGCATGAAGAAACTGAGTCCTGTCTGCTTATTACTGCAACAAATAAACACCTACATACCCAGCATCTTTTGTTTTGAAATGTGTTCAATCACCCATCTAGGCACCCGTTTTGCCTGGTCATAAGACAGTGCATGATTTGTGTAACATCTGGTCTCTGTTCCAGCCTCAGGAAATCCATATCTTTCCAGCAGAGCCTCTTCTATTGGTTCTAAGGAAAAAATAAACAGAAAACCATCCAAAGATGAAATGTGATCATAAACAGGACAGTGAAAAAACCACATCTCAGTGGGTGTGAACGTACTGTATAGGGAATTACTTGAGGTTACAGCCACAATTAAGACCTAAAATACATTAAGAGAGCTATCCAGTGAAACTCTCATCTGCCAAAATAGTTGTGGTTCTCATCATGTTTTAACATGAGGATCTCAGCTCTAGGACTAAGTCATCTATCTACTCTAACGCCTACAGAAGGCAGAAGAAAAGCTATGAGATATTTTCTTTCTACATAAGGAAAGCTCTCAGATGTGTAGGGAGAAATCAGACAACAAGGAGTTACAGACACAGGAGATCAAAACATACATTTCACCATTTGGAGCTGAAAATCAAATTCCTCACAAACTGAGATTTACAAGTTGGGCACAAGCAAGTCCTGCCCTCTCTGGGAACGCTTATACTCTGCTGAATGAATGAAAGCTTCACCGAATTCTCATTATTTTTTCAAGCAACAATTTTTTTTCTCATGGAGGAATATTTACATCCATCTTACTGTCTTGATCATTCTCCAGCCATCTGTCCAACAGCAACTCATGTTTTTAGAGCCATTCTTCCTCTGCTTTCCAACACTCCGGTACTTTTAAAGCCTTGAAGCTGTAGAGAAAACCATTCACTCCCTCAGGTGCCCCAAACATCTATCCCCACACCTAAATCCCCAGACCCCAGACTTGATAAACGAGCCTCAACTCAGGGCAGCAACAGCTGAAATTTAGCGATGATCTAACCCGAAATGTGTGTTTAAAACTAAATACACATTCCTGTCCTGCTACCAACACTCTCTCGTGAGCAGGTGCAAAGGGAAACGCTGCTAATTACAAGCGGCAGCCCAGAATCCCCAGATAACCTCCTCCCCACTCAGCCCGGGGCAGCACTAGGGGAACCCCACGATCTCCCGGCACAATTTGGGCATTCCGGGAATGGGGGAAGGAGGGAAAAGGCGCTTCTGGGGAGAAGGAGAGAGTTTAGGGACAGTAGCGGCTGTGGGGAGCGGGGCTGCGGGACCCAGGACCGCGCTGAATGGGCCGCT
>NW_005054367.1:2439252-2473972 GCF_000277835.1 Geospiza fortis
GGGAAGGGAAGGGGAGGGCGCGGCCCCGCAGCGCCCCCTCACGGCACAGCTCTGAGGGCGCCATGGCGGCGTCGCCTCGGTGCGCGGGGACCGCGTGAGGGGATGAGGCCGCCGGGGTTTCCCCAATACATGAGGAAAAATAAAGTGAGTTCCTTCACGGGACTACAGGGACTGTAGTGGCTAAACTGCACCCATCCAGCTTGGCTGGGGACGACCAGCCCGGGCTCCAAGCGCAGAGGATCACTGAATCATAGGATCATAGAATGGTTTGGGTCAGAAAGGAGCTTTAAAGTCTTGAGCTGGAGAAGAAAAGTTCACGTCCTTTATGAGGAGAGACTGAGGGAACTGGGTGTGTTCAGTCGAGAGAGGACTCAGAGAAGATCTCATTAATACATTTAAGTGCTGGACACTTTTCAGTTGATGCCCAGCAACTGGATGAGGAGCAATGGCCACAAAGTAAAAGAAGTTTCACCTCAACGTGAGGAAGAACTTTTTTTCACCTAGGATGGCAGAGCACTGGAAAAGGGAGGTCACAGTTTACTCTCCCTGGAGACATTCCAAACCCATCTGGACACATTCCTGTGCCACCTGCTCAGATGATGCTGCCTTGGCAGGAGGGTTGGACTGGATGATCTCCAGAGAATCCTTCCATCCCAAACAATTCAGTGATTCTGTGATAGTCCAGCCCCTCAGCAATGACCAGGGCCATTTTCAACCAGAGTAGGTTGCTCAGAGCCCTGTCCAAGCTGACCTTGAATGTTTGCAGGAATGGGATATCCACCACCTCTACCTGTGCCAGTACCTCACCACCCTCACTGTAAAACATTTCTTCCTTATATATGATTTACATCAACTCTCTTTTGGTTTTAAACCATTCCTCCTTGTCCTAGCTCAACAGGCCCTGTTAAAAAGTTTGTCCTCATCTTTCTTACAAGTCCCCTTTAGGGACTGGAAGGTCACCAGAAGATCTTCTCCAGGCTGAAGACTGTGGTATGGGGTTGGCTTTAGTCAATATAGGGTGATGTTACATTAGCCTTCTTTTCAGGAAAACCACCATCCTGATTATTACTATTTTTCCCTCCCAAATGCCTGATAATATTCATACTTGCCTCATATCCACCCAAACTAAGCATTTTCAACCCAGCACCAAGCCAGAGGCAATTTTCTGAAAAATAGGATTGGTTTAGCAATGGAAAACACCAGAATATAAGGATTTCATGGCCATACCATCACTTTACTGCAGGCAGCTTTCCTGGAGAGGTCTCAGTGTGTGGCTGATGGAATCTTCATACCTCATGTGAGGGGATTACAGACCTCAGTGCGGTGCTATGAGTACAGGGAACTCAGGCTTTTTTTTAATTTTAATCTTTTTTCTGGTCAAGTTCCCCTGCCTTTGGCTTCTGGCAGTTGCAGCTACATTGCTGGACTGCCTTGATACAGCTTCACATGCACGTATTGCCCTGTGTGAACAGTTCTTTGCTAGGAGTGATAAGCAGTGTCACCACAGTGCTACAGGAGGCAACACACTCAAAAGGGAATAATAATAATATTAATAATATTAATAATAATAATAATAATAATAGTATAGGACAGAGGTTGCCCAGAGATATTCTGGATGTCTTATCTCTGGAGGTGTTCAAGGCCAGGTTGGATGGGGCTTGGAGCAACCTGGTCTAGTGGAAGGTGTCCCTTAGCAGGGTAGTTGGAACTGGATGATCTTTAAAGTCTCTTCCAACCCAAACCATTCTATGATTCTGTGAATTTGAGATAACTCCTACTTCTCTTTGGAACTGTTTGCAAGTGATGGGTAGTAGGGGCAGGCCTCAGCTATGCCTCTGCAGGGACTTTTTAGGGATTTTTGATAGCAGAAATGCCATTGAAATACTAAGAACACTCATCTATGAAGAAGGAAAACCTCCAGCTAGATGCCAAAGACAAATAACAATGATTTTTAATGTCACACCAACGAGGGAAACAGTTATTTGTAATTTACTGTTTATTTTCATATACAAAAAGATAAACTTGAAATAGTTCTTTCTAGGTTTTTTTCCTCCTATCTGTTGGGGTGTAGCTGCTTCACACAGGGCAAATACTACATTCATACTGGTTTATTCAGACACCCAGTGCAAAGCTGAAGCAGCAAAACTCCAACTTGGCAGATCTAATTTCAAACTTGAGACTCTTTCTAAAATACCACAGTAAAAAGGAACAAAGATCCACTGCAAATTCATGAACTATGATACAATGCTCTTTCCAAAATGTCTTCATTTCATAACTGCAATACAATGGATGTCTGCGTTAGGCCATTTTATACATACATTTTATATATGTATATTTCTGCAGAATATATATATATATATAAAATGTACATATATGAAAATCAGCACACTTCAATCCAAAAGGGGTTACAGCAACGAGCTTAACTCTCTATACTTTTTCTTTAACAGGATACTTTAGTATAACTTTTGTTAACTCAGTAGTACAAGCTATCTCTGTTCTACATTTTTATAGCTACAAGAGTGAAATATAACCTACAACATTTACATTTCACATATCTTGGTATACAAACAGTACTTAGTGAATTTGAGCCAAGGACCAAAAGACTCTTTAAAAATTATTTCACCATGTGATAGAGCTTCCTGTAATTTACACTCAGTCTATTCTGCAATCTTCTAAATCATTTAATCTCATAGTTTGAGTTTAAATCCATTCCAACTGGAAATCCTGGAGAAACAGGTTACTGCAAACTCTTATGTATACTCTATATATACAAGTTAAGTAACACAGCATAATAAGACTTAGCTATTTATCCTAAAACTGATATACACATATTCCACTACGCTAGACAAGTCTTAGGATTTTATTTTATTTCTTTAAATAAAGCACAAATTTAGAAGTAGCTGGTAAAACTTACAATAGGATGGTTATAAAATGACAAATGGTTAGGGTGAGATTTCTTCCTGCTGGTGCCAAAACATTTTCTTGTGAGTTTTTGTACTATGCTGTGTTGTTTAACTGTATGCATCTAATGTTACATGCAGAAAGCTCTTTCCACAAGAATTGACATCCAACTGTACTTAAGTCAACTTTACAGTACAAAATTTGTCAAACTTAAGGACGAATGTGAAAATATTAACAGGTGAAAGATCAGGCTTTCAACTCTACCATGAGGATCATGCAGAATTCATAAGCAGATAGTTTGAACAGATTGGCAATGGCATTGTGCAGGCTTATGGCATAGAATTGAGGCCAAAAATGTTACTTGGTTTGCAGTAACCACCTCCTTCAATCCTCACCCACTACGAGATTGATTTTTGCATCATAGTTATTCCATTGGAAGGCCAGCAGCATTGCAAAATACCTCCTCCTGGGAGATTTTAGTACTTTGATTTACCAGAGATAATAATCATCAACCATCAATAGCCATAGAAACATTAGGCAGTCAAGAAAAAAAAATAGGGAAATATCATGTTCTCTTCCTTTAGTAACAGTAAATTAATTACTATCCATTCGTTACCAATAATTATATGAATTACTAGTAATGGTAAATTTATTAGTATTTGGAAAGCTACAGGAAAGCTACTATGCTGTCCAAGTGAAATACAGACTAATGTTGTATCAACTACATGGATACATTAAAAAAAAAAAGACTTTTGAGAGGGCAACACATAAAATAAAATGGTCATTTTAAAAATGGTCCCACTTTTATTTTTCCCCCAAAAATATAGCCTGAACATAATTCTCTTCAGCAAAGTACCATTAAGATGTTGCTGTAGTTGAAGGTCTGATTTTATGAGTTGGTTCTTGGGAGTAGGTATTTGGAAAAGGAAAAGGCCAGACAGGTTCTAGGTCTTGCCAACGTATTTTTTGTTATCCACAAAGTTGCTAAGTCCACTTTCCAAAGCTATGAGATGCTCCAGTCTCCTCCTCCTCTATCATGGCTGGATTTTTGGTTTCAACTGTTTTCTATTTTGGACTTTATTTTGGTGTTTTAACAGACATGGCAATGCAGAGATGCCATTGACTACTGAATTAGGACTTTAATTGACTAGGATGGTTACTGGTTAAACTTCAGTTCCTCAAAATACTGGACAATTGAATGAAGTATGGCCTTCCTTGTAAGAAAACCAGAAGCTATGGAATTTTCCTAGAACATGTCTGAGTTTTGCAATACCAACCTTACTGGAATGTTATAAACTGAGTTTTTGTTTCTTTTAACAACTGGAAAGACTAAGAGGCTTCTGCTTCAAAATGGGCCAAAAATGCAGAAGTGGTGTTTTATTCACATCATCTGCCCCATTAAAATACTGAAATAAAAGGCTAATAAAGGAAGCACTTTTCAGAAAACACTTTTTCTTTGTAGATATCCAGCACAATGCCATTTTAGAGCTTCAGAAAAGCCCTTTTGGTTTCAATGTTGGAATACAAAATAAGTTTTGCTTTTTTCCTTCAGTCCTTGGGGATCACTTTCCATTTACATATATATATCATATATATACATGTATATATGTATATGATACATATATATAAACACCCCTATAGAGCAAGGTTCCTGTTTGTGTATGTTACAATATTGTAGTATCAAGGAGAATCCAGATAGCAACACTGTTTAACATGAGGTTTGAGGTAATTGGTTCTTGAAATACCTGGATCACAGACTGCATCCAGAAATGACAGCTGGGCAATGAAAAGTGGGTTTTTTTCAGACAGAGATAAAAAAAAAATTAAACTAGTAAAAGAAAAAGAAAGCTTACAGCAGTTGCTTTTACATGGAAAAATAAAGGCACAACAGAATAGCATTACATTTCAGAACAGCTGGATGGACATAACACAAGTATGATCTCTTTCTGTGGAAGTGTCCTGACAAAAAGCATTGCTGCTTATTCCATAGGCTACCACTTCAGTCAGGGAACTGAGCATCACCCTAAAACAAGTCATGGAAAAAGAAATCCCATGTAAATAAGGGACGAGGTGTGCTTAGAAAGTGTTCCAGGAACACACACAAACACACACACTCCTGGTCACACAGGGTTGGATGGAAACTCTCCTCCTGGTTTTCACAGGGCTGGGACTTCACCAGAACACAGCTGAGGGACTCAGTAATTGCAGGAGTCTGCTTGAATTAGTGAGCACTAATTGCAAAAGGCAAAGCTGTCAAAAAAGGCAAGCTGTCAAACCAGCTCCAAGGCAGTGCCATGTGTTTGGTTTAAAGCTTTTTTCAGTACCTCTCACCCACTGACACTGTGCTATCGTGGCTGAGAGGACTAAAAAGACTGGAGTGAATTTTAAGTCCAATGGAAAATTGGGTTACACCCCCCTGGCTCCCCCTTTTTTTTTTCCTTTAATACTTTTAGAATACCTTGGATTGCTTACACAGATTTGGGAAGCTCTTTCTCTTAGTAGGACTTTGGACATGACAGTGCTCCCTTTCTTTAGTGCCTCCAACACAGACTATTAAATCTGATTTTGGGAACACAGAGCACATAGCTGTGTGTTCTGGTGAAGCCTGATTAGTTGTGTCACTTCAGAGAGAAGGAATTTCTAGGAACTGGCTTTATCAGGATTCCACTGGCAACAGCTCCTTACAGATCATATTGTCAGTGCAGCAGACACAGCTGCTATGAGCGGATATGGCAGCGAGCGAGATCAGCCCAGCTATTTGGCCTCGGTAAATTCTTAGCACCCTGACTTCACAACTCACTGCAGCACCACAGCATATGCCAAAAGACACACTGCCCACACATGGCTACTCGCATGAACACGTGAAAAAACTCCTCTTGGGTTAACTGAAGATGGCCATAGAAAAGCAATAAGCATCTTTAGCAGAAGGGATGTGACATGCAAGATAACCTAAACATATACTCAGTGCGGTCCTCAAAGCATGTCCAAGTACATCCAAACTTGCTCCTCAAACTGTTCTCAGGCTACACTTGTTCTATCCTCTAAACTTTGATGTAGTGCACACTTAATTTAAACATTATATATATATTTCTTTATTTATTTGCTGTGCATACACAGACCTTTCTCCCTTTTCCCTGCAGAAACATATTAGACATTACAAAAATAATTTGTGGTATAAAAGAATTCTCACACAATGTAGAATTTTTGTTTGTATATGTAACTAAAATATATATATATATTTCCAAAAGTAAAAAAGTCAAAATGTCCTTATTTTCCTCTATTATATAGTCTATTTTATTTACAATGTTACCAAACAATATCCTGTATGTGAAAGTGACAAAAGTTTGTGGGACACTTCCTGCTTAGCAACTTCCCAAGCGGAGTGTGGCTTGAAGAGGACTGCAACAACAGCACTGTCACACCTTATCACCCAGCACCTTCCTCTGCAGTACAAGTTCCTTCCATGCTAAGTGAAACCAGAACTTTTCCCTGCAAAACAGGGCAAGTTCTGACACTCTGCCTAGAAAGTCATACAAGAGGAATAAAATGTTTCAGTGCTGCAATGTTAAGGGGGATCAGGATTCCTAACAGCCAGGCCTGACCCAGCCAGCCTGGAAATGTCTGCTTCCACTGAAACCACTGATTTCAAGTGGGAACAGCAGGGAGTCAGGAGATCCAAGGAAAACACAGGGGAGTTACCGGAGGGCACTCACAGACCTTCTCTTCAAAACAAAGACTTCTGCACTTCCATAGGTGTAACTGTCTAGCACATAAAGTTATTCTGTAGCAGAATTTCAGCAGAATAAAAAGTGGGTTACTTTTGTCTTAAATAGAGATTTCTTATTGATCATGACCAGCTAAAATCCTCAATTATAATGAATAGGCCTGGTACTACTTAACTGATGGTTAGGCTGGTTTATAGCCATATCTTATAAAATGCATGTGTATTTCAATATAAGCCATATACAACTTCCAGCCTTCCAAATTAATGCAATTTCATCAGCAAGTCACAGCTCTACTATCTCAAAAAAACACCCCAGTTTTAGTTCCTGGGGTATTTCCAGTTTAAAATGTGGAGTCAAATTTTCTGCACCTAGGAAACCATCCCAGCCACTGCAAGAAATTCATAAAAAGGAGTTCCACCAGAGAGATGTGGAATCCTGGCTCCTAAAGTCAAGGAGAATTTTTACTCAGGATACTCAGTGTTAATATTCACCTAAGAATTTCCATATGAGGGTGGGAGGTGACCAATAAAATTCTACAGCCAAATTTTTGAAGAGCTGCTTCCTCTAAGTCTGAATGGGAAGTGAAATCCAGCACTTTGGGAAGTAAAGTAAGAGGTGTTGTCACCATCTTATTCAAGGGAGTGTTAAAAGGAAAAGAGCTGCAGTTGCTTATGACAGCTACACCTATGGATGTGCCCAATTCCTGACTTGGAAAAAGCCTCTGCAGTACCAAACAGAACCAAAATCATGTTGTCAATGAGAGTTCAAATGGATTAGAGGTGAGGAAACTACTTGCTTGAAAGCTCAACTGTTGAAAGACCAACAAGTTAATCAGAGCTTGTCTTTGTTAATAAAATAAATAAATACCAGTTTAAAAACCAGCTTTATCCAAATTGGTACACATTTAAAGTTCAGGATTTCCTTCTATGCTGCAATAGCAAGACATACGTACCTACACACATATAAAACTTGTTATCCAGCACACACCCAATTTGGAAATTCTTTTTCCAATCAGTTTCCGAATCCTGCTGACAAGATGATCTATAAGGAACCATTGCACCAGGAAGATGTAACACTTTACAATCAACATTCGGTCAAGGTTTGTACAGGGTTGTGCAGTTCCCCGCAGTAAGATAAGCTACATGTGAGAATTTGTGTTCATGCTTTCTCAAAAGAGAAGATTTCAGACACTGTTTAATAGGCTATTAAAATAATATGGCACTTTCAATAAATACTTTAAAGCTTTTTAAAGAAATCAGGATAAAAAAGCAACTGCTGTAATGAGCCTGTTTTAGCTATAATACGTAATGCTGAAGGAAAAAATCCAGAAGAGCAAACAGATATTAACAGTTAAAAGACAGTACAGCTTTTTTTCTTTCTGCAGCAATAGGAACTGGCTCCCATTCCCTGGGGAAAGGGAGCAAGCCCACCACAAAACAAGTATTCACTCAATCTTAACTGCTCTATGCTCCACCCCAATCCTTACATCACTTCACTTCTAAGACATAGTCACATTTTCATATAAATCTCAGTGCAGAAATGTATTAACCATGAAAAATACCAATCCTGCAAACATTTACAACCACACTTAACATTAAGTGAGTGCCTAATGTCATGACACCAGAAGAGCTACCTACACCCTCAATGCTAAGCATAGGTATGTTGCAGCATCAGGCCCAAAGGTGCCAGTGGCCACCAGGGACATTGGCTGGGTCTAAATGGTATCGTTCTGTCTGGTTTGTCAAGGTTTTCTCAACAGAAGCAACATCAAGAAACAGAAACTTTCAAACCTACACACGGAAACACAGTTACATGTGTGTACATACTAATATGCAATATACATTCAGTAACTTGAACATCAAGAAACAGAAACTTTCAAACCTACACACGGAAACACAGTTACATGTGTGTACATACTAATATGCAATATACATTCAGTAACTTGAAAGAATAGGTTAAGACTTTATTCAGATAGACAAATTAAGGCAATTCTCTTAATGTCTCTTCAAGATAAAGGACCATGTCCTCATTTGTGACCTCTAGGTTTTAAAGCTATACTTTTCAAGAAATATATTTCAATTTTTTTTTTAATATTTTCTCCAATTAGCAGTTTCTTTTGCGTAATAAATTATATCTGTGCAAGGGTGCACACTGATAATTTGGCAGTGGAGAGAAGTCCAATTCATTTATATATAATACAGACTTTTTACGTTTCCATTACAGGGTGATTAGTTTAGGACTGCATTTTGGCTTAACACAAAGAAAAATTTAGAAGATCTGGCCATCCAATGGACATAACTTTGTCAGTCTAGCAAGACACAAAAATTTGTGTTATATTCAAAGCAAAAAAAAAAAGAAAAAAAATTTAAAAAGAAAAGAAAAAGAAAAGGGAAAAGAAAAAAAAAGATGTACTGTCCTTTCACTAAAACAGACCAAAAAAAAACCCAAAACACAGAATGGAAATAGCCTTCACAAATAAGAGTGAATAATGCCCAGGTACCTTATATAGGCAGTTATTCCACAACTGTATACAGTTATTTACAATGGTGCTTTATTAAACAAAACAACAAAAAAATGGTAGCACTTCCTAAAAGATTTTGGAACTTTTTTTCTTTTTTTAATTTTTTTAAAACTCCCTTGTCATAAAAGCCAACTTACATTAAAATATACTTACTACAAGACAACACAACTAACAAAATATATAATAAAACTCATACAAGTAGAAAATTCTGAGGTATTTCTGGTTTGAGGTGGTCTGTGGTCATGAAGTTTTTAATTTTTTTTCAGTTTAAACCTCAGAAGCCACGTAATGTGTGTGTGTGTATGTTTTGTGTTTGGTTTTTTTTTTTTTAAGTTTTTTCTTTTTTTAAACATTGCATGTTTTGCAAATTAAAAAAATATTTCAATGTTGAATCAGCAGCATTAGGAACATTCACTGACTAGAGCGAGTTTATGGCATAATAAGAGTAACGGTATTTTCGAATATGCACCACTTTGAGACAAAAGAGTTTCATCACAGAGTAAGGAGAAAGCAGTGTCAAAGAAACCAGTGGGAGAGGTGCTGTGGGAATCACTGCTGCTGCTGAGCTGCCTCAGCTCCCTGCAGCCAGGCAGCTCTCAGGCTTCTCAGATGCTACAGGAGCCAGCTGCCACCATTCACTCCCCCAGTCCCAAATTAATAAAGAAAAAAAATTATATAACCAGCTTTTACCCTTTTCCTCTTTCCACCATCTGCACCATTAGCTTAGGCTGAAAGATAATCAACCCAAGGCCAAATTCTCTCAGCTGACTCACACTTAAAATGAGATGCAAAAATTTTCTCATCTTCCAGTATTTTACCAAAGTGCTTCTGAAATCACACTTCCCCACCTGTCCTGATGACATTGAAAGCATCCTTCCTACTACTACCTGGAATTGAAAAATAAAAGTTATAGTCCTGTTTTGTTCTTTTACCACCCAACCCCAGACTCTGGAGGAAGAAACAAGTGCCTGTCTTCCAACCACTGCCTCTTTAACTCGGCTTTCTCCATACGCTGCAGCCGTAAATACTCTGCCCAGAAATGTCCTTCCCCTCCTCTAATGGTTACCTGAGAAGTAGCTCCATAGCAAATGATGTTTCCCCAAATGCTGCCAAGTCCAACGTCACTCTCCCCACCCCTATTCTACGCTCCCCCCTTCAATTATACCATCAAGAATTAACATTCTCTGCCCAGTTACTTTTTTTTTCCCATGTTACAATGACACCCGTTAGATCCGTAAAAGACACATCTGCTGTTTTTTTCTGAAGCTCACTTCCAAAAAAAAAAATTAAAAAAATAAAAAAGGAACTGAACCCAAAACCAACATGGGGAAAAAATGCTTTTGAGGAAGGTGTATTCTTTACATAACAGTCTTAAGTTTCCTCCACAGTTTGCAGCATTGCGTTTTCGAAGGTGGTAGGTGGTTTTCCTTTATGTCACAGATGCTCCGCTCAGAAGACAAACTGATAAAGAGAAACCCAGAAAACTGAATAAAATAAAAACAACTGAAGTGAGTTTGTTGAGGTTCTGAGGTACCTGCACCTTTTCTGCATTCATTAGTCGGCACCTGAATGCTTGCTGAAATGTCCATTTTTTTTAATACAGTAGAGCAATGTGCTGGTAAAATTGATCCAATCCAAAAAAATAATAATAATAATAATAACAATAATAATAAAAAGTCAAGATAAAATAGCAGCTGCATTCATGGGTTTGTTGAATTTTTGTGATTTTGTTTTTTTTGTACTTTTTTTTTCTTTAAACTCTTTTCCTTGTTGTTTTTTTGTTTGTTTGTTTGTTTTTAAATCCACTGAGTCTGGAAAGACAAAAGTGAACCAGGACCCAGCACTCAGATACTAGACTCTTTGGGTGGCAAGTCCACGTTGGTGACGGATGTCACGATGGAGACGAGGCAGTCCGAGGTAGTGCCGTTGACGGATTTGCGGATCTGCGCGATGCGCTCCTCAACGCAGCCGGCCGAGAGCCGCGCCTCCGCGTCGTGGTCCCAGCACTCTTCGATGGTCACGCAGAGCTGCGCCAGGCCCTGCGGACAGAACGGCCAGAAAACACCTTCAGCAACAACATCCTACCATGAGCATCACCCAGAATTCATAATCAACGTCACCTGCCCTATCATGAGCATCACACAGAATTCATGAGCAAGGTCACCTGCCCTATCACGAGCATCACACAGAATTCATGAGCAAGGTCACCTGCCCTATCATGAGCATCACGCAGAATTCATAAGCAACGTCACCTGCCCTATCATGAGCATCACGCAGAATTCATGAGCAAGGTCACCTGCCCTATCATGAGCATCATGGAGAATTCATGAGCAATGTCACCTGCCCTATTGTGAGCATCACACAGAATTCCTAAGCAGATAGTTGGAACAGATTGACAGTGGCAATGTTACATGCAGAAAGCTCTTTCCACAAGAATTGACATCCAACTGTACTTAAGTCAACTTTACAGTACAAAATTTGTCAAACTTAAGGACGAATGTGAAAATATTAACAGGTGAAAGATCAGGCTTTCAACTCTACCATGAGGATCATGCAGAATTCATAAGCAGATAGTTTGAACAGATTGGCAATGGCATTGTGCAGGCTTATGGCATAGAATTGAGGCCAAAAATGTTACTTGGTTTGCAGTAACCACCTCCTTCAATCCTCACCCACTATGAGAATGATTTTTGCATCATAGTTATTCCATTGGAAGGCCAGCAGCATTGCAAAATACCTCCTCCTGGGAGATTTTAGTACTTTTAGTACTTCAGCAATGTCACCCGCCCTGGGGGATGCTGCTAGAACCCCAGACACTGAAAATTTTAAACTTTCTACACTAACAAATGCTAACCCCCCCAAGAAAACACTGCATTTAACCTATAGCCATAGAAAAAACATCCAAAATTAAGTGATATAACTAAAATTATAAGTGTAGAGTTTAAATAAAAATGTGTAACATCACATAATAAAAAGCTTAAAGTTTTAAAATACAATAATACAAAACAAAATAGAAGTTTTTGGGGATATAGGTGGGGAGAGTGATGTTTGTTTATAATATAAAACAAAATAGAAGTTTTAAAACAGAAACTACTCCTTCCTCTTTACCTTCTTCACCTTCTTCTTCATAAGTTTAAGTAATATTGTGAAATTAAATTTAAAAAATCCACATTACAAAACACAAGTAGTTACTTATTAAGTTAAAAATAAAAATAATTTAAGTATCATTTCTTAATTAAACAGTTTACCCTTAAAAACCTAATAAAAAAAGAAATACAACTGCATTTTTTACCTTATTAGTAAAATTAGTAAAAATTTTACCCTATTAGTGAAATACTATAAAACTCACAACTTATGAAACTATAATTTAAATATGAACTAATAAACATCTAAATCCAAACAAAAAAAATCATCTCACAATTTAATCCCAACTTCAACAAAGAAAAAACAAAAAAATCAACATTAGTGGTGCCCAGTGTGAGGATCAAACTCACGACCTTCAGGATGCCAAAGTGATTTTTGCTTTTGTGTTTCCTTCATACATGTTCATAGCTCTGTAGACTATTGCTGTATAGTTATATAACTCCTAGCTAGCTCCAGCACTTTTCCTACCCTGATATGCAGAAAGACAAAATACATTCCAAAGGCTCCTATCCTACCTGGTGTTTTCCTGGGAACCAAGGATGAGTGACCCTCCCAAGACACTTTTTCATAAACAAAGTACAACTGTTACCAATGGGGGGCTCCAGGAGAGATTGAACCAAGAGGAGGAATTACCTCATCACCTAATTGGGGATTCATGTTAATTATGCTAATCAACTAAACTTATAAAGCTGTATTCGCCTTATATGCGTTGGGCATTTTTCCACATCTGCCCCTGGAGGCCTTCAATCAAAGACCAGTTTTGATATTACCTCCTATGCTAATATTGTCTCAAAAGTGTGTTGTTTTATTTCTGTATCTTTAAGGCATCATGGGCACCACCTTGTCAGTGGGTGGAGAGATCCACTCAACACAGCCAATGCTCTAAAAAACCCCTACAATAATTTTTTCCACAGTATGCCGATTACCATGAGATAAGCTTCAAAAATTACTTTAAATATGTGTTTTCATGGTTCTTTTTAAGCATCTGCTTTCTAAGGTTTGGTTGCATTCCGCCCCAAAAGTGCTTTTTTTTAATATCAAAATAAATCCCAAGATTCAGCAGTTGAAGCTTCAAAAGACAACAAGTATTAAGATTCCCATGATGAAACTGTGAGAGCTGGCAGCACTGTATCAGTTACTATGAAACCATTTGCTTTGTTTGCAGTCACTTCTCTCGATATCCCCAAAAAACCTGAATTCAACAGTGCTTGAAGAACACAGCTCTTATTTGAACCCTCATTTGAAGTGGAACACTTTTTTTTTTTACAATCCACAGCTCTCCCTAACTTCTGGGAAATGAGTTAGTACACCTGAGTCTAGCAAAATCTGTAGCAGTTCAGGAAAAATAGAGGTATTGGACTTCTTACTGAAGCCCAGTGAGATGTCATCATCTCTTATCTTCCTGATCTAAGGAAAATCAGCTCTTTTATTAAAAACATGAGCCTGAAATGAACTACCTCTGGGAAACCCACACTGCATTTTGCTTCATTGTCTGCTTGCTTTCACATCTAATTAATTTTTCCTCCATAAACTGCTCCAAGTCTTGCATGGTATCTAGCTTGTGAGGAGTCTGTCTCCAATGGTATGGAGGTTTTCTTTTTCTTAATGAAAGGACTTTATTTTCCATTATTTCACCATACTAAAGGAGCTCTACTAAAGCACCACACGCTCCACATTCAGCACTAGTTGATTATGCAGCTTGTTTAGTCTCTAAAAACAAGAGATAAAAAGAAAAGGGAGCACAAAGATGTTGAGCAACCCCTCATTCCCCAGAGCTGACTCTGGCTAACACTGGGAATGCATAACCAATCCCTCATTCCCATCACACAGGAAAGTATTTTCCCCTGTTAAGCTGGAGGGACGTACGGGATGTTTTAGCCAGTGATCCTTGAACACGGGGCGCATCTTCTTGTGAACCACCACTTCTTGCAGGTCCTCCAGGGATGGATGCTGACCTATTTCTTCTTCAAAAGGCAGCATGTATTCATCCACTGGACCTGCAGTGCACACAGAGAATCAGGTTAGGGCAGGAATGGCCTCTGCAGAGCCACAGTGTCCCCATGCATGAGTGAGCTGCAGCTCTGGAGCAACCTCAACCCACTGCAACAAAGGCTGACGTTCACATGTCACTGCAGACAAATGTGATTTACATTCCTCCTGCACAATGGTTTCTGCTGTCCCTGCTGCTTGTCTGGCCGTGCATTTTCCACCTCGCTGAGTTACAAATCCAAACCCTCAGCCAGGCCTTCAGATCTCACCCTTTCCTTGAGGAAGTCTGCCAGGTAATCCATGATTTATTTTAATATAAAGAGCAGATCAACTCATCCTCCCCACATTTTAACACAACAATTCAACACACAATAACCTAGAGAAAGATTTCAGCATGAGCATAATTTCATTTTAGCACTGACTAACATGGTCAAATATACACAACACATAATTTCTTGCTTTGTGATCTTGTTTGTTCATAGGTTTGAGTCAGCCCTGACACACTGGAGCCAGATGCAGTTGTCCCAAGTACTGGCTCCTAAGTGTGAAATGATTTCTGAATGCTTTACTTACACCAGTTATGGCTGTGAACTGCCCAGGGCCACAGGAATGAGACAACTGTTATGAGTATCAGTGCAGATGCTGGATGATAGCAGCAACTTCTGCTTATTGAAACATCATTTGGCTTTTGGCAATGTGTAGATGCTCTCTTAGAAAGAGCAGCCCATCTTAACTGATGGGCTTCTCAGGGTACTCCATGGCACCACTTTTGGTTTCTCAGTAGCAAAAAATGACCTCTTTTCAGAGCAGAGATACCTCAAAAGGATCTTTCCAGATTAAAATAAAAGAGCTGACGACTTCATCTGGTCATGAATTGTGACACCAACAGCACAGTGTTTACTCTAAAGAATGAAATCACTAAAGTGGCTTATCATTATTCTTGTTTACTCAGTGGCAGTCACTAAACCAAACTGAAACACTTGCTCCAATCAGGGTCACTTATGACTTTGCTTTTCCTCCAAGAAGAACCCAGGCTGTGGAGAGCTGCACTGGTGATCTGCAAGCTAAATGTGCTGTTTGCACAACATTACTTCTGAGCTGAAGTGCAGATGAAGCTCAGTGTAACTCCCTGTCATCCCAAAGGAAGCCTTCCCTCGGACTCAGTGGTGCTGTGTGTGGCACCTGGAGTATCTCAGCTGCCTGGGCTGGCAAGAGATCACAAACATGACAGGAAAAATGGAAGTGGATATTTGGGGCACCTCAACAGAGAAGGATAATTCCTACATGAATGATTTGTGTACCACTGTTTTACTCTACTGTGCTCCCAGCTCCCTGCTCCTACAGCATTTTACCTCTTTAGACTGAACATTTCTGAAGATGACACATTCTATTACCACACACTCATGGGAGACATTTTAATTATAATCACACTCCTCAGTCCTACTGTAACGCTAACAAAAACACTTCAAGTCTAGGTGAGATGGTGTTGCTTTATGAACTTGATTTTCAGTGCAGAGCACCCATATCTATACAAGAAGAAAAAAGTTGGAGGAAGCAGCCTTGGAGCTACTACAATGATGTGACTGCTTCCCTGTCCTGAACATGGCAAGAGTCACTAAGGGACAGATGTGCTGACTGGACAGAAAAGATGCCCCACTTCACAGCATCATTTTAATATTTTAAAAAAGGAGAAAGGAGACACCATGAAGCTCATACTTTTAGATCCTTCAGGAGAAAGTGAGATCCTCCAAAGCTGTAAATGAAACAACTAACCTAGCCCACTGCTGAGAGAGGGCTTATCAGCAAAAGATCAATAACTAATGACTTATGATAGCAGGGAAATGGGCTTGCTGACCCAGGAAGATCCTTCCAGACCTGTGCAGCTGCTATAGCTTTCCATTCAGGCTACCCCACTGCCCTGCATAAGCCAGGTGACAGCCAAGCTGGCTGTGTGGCTCTTCTCAGGAGCCCAAGGCATGCCCAGGTCCCAGGCAGAAATGCAGAGTGCCCCTGAGAGCAGCACAGGGCAGGCTCAGGAGTAAAGGACACCCATCCTGTAGGGATCACCTTCTCCCTCTGAATTCTCAGCAATGTGCAAGGTAACCAACCTAGTAAAAAGTACTGTGAGGTTGGAGCACTTACAAAGGTTATAATATACAGAGAGTAACACCTGATGTTAAAAAACAAAGGAAAACCAGGTTAGCTGCTTTTAATAAAAATATACCATTGATTTTTTTTTTTTTAACAGAGATAGATCTATCCTCTGGCCAACACAACCACACTGAAACAAAACCCTCCCTAGGGAAGAGAGGATCTTTAATCTTACCATCAACTGCTCTACATCTGGAGACTAGCTCCCACAACACCAGTCCCATTGCATACATGTCTATTCTCAGGAAGGCGTCTCGTTGGAAGTTGATTGCTCCCTCCAACACTTCAGGAGCCATGTACCTCCTTGTTCCCACCTAGAGAGAAAAAGCACAGCTCAAGTCACATTGCATTTGGGCCCCTCAGCCTCTGCTGCTTGGAGGTGAGTGACAGCTGGTTTCATTAGCCTGGAGGCCACTGCAGCTAAAGGTGCACCTTGTTCAAAAAACAAGCAAAGGGGAGCTGTTTCTTCTGACACTGATTCTCATTAAGATCACTCCGGTCCAGATAAGCAACATAAAAGAGGAAGCCAAAGTGCAAGGCTACAGGTGTGATACTCATTCTGTGCACACTGCAGGTCTGCATCCCACTGCATGTTGCTCTGGCAGAACACCCTGCATGAAATGCTGTCTTTGGAGACACATAGAACACCCTGAGGTCAAGTCTGGCTTGAAAAGTTCAGTCTTCTTTCACTCAAAATAAAAACTCTCAACAAAAAACTCCAAATCCAAACAAATAGCCCCTCGAATAAACAAAAACACAATCAAAAAAAGGGAAAAGAGAAAAAATTATATATCCTGAAATAGTAGGAAAAGGTGTTGGTTTGACAGCCCTAGATAAAACAAGTTTCCTGCATCCACAGAATAGTAAAACATGAACCCTGGCTTGCCATGGTTTGGAAAAGATCTGCTCTTGTTTCGAGGGAATAGGCATTATAATGCTTCCATTGTTATGCTTAGTATGGTTCATAATGTAGGAGAGTAGAAAGAACAGCAAAGAAAACAGCAGCTTTCTTGAGAATTGAAACACTTTTAATAATTTTCTTTAAGGAAATTCTCATCTCTTCTTGCTCTTAGCTGAGGTGGTGGGGACAGAGTGAAGGCAGGATATGGAAAGATGTGCAAAATACTGGAAAAGTCAAAAAAAGGTGACAAAAATGAAGAAAGCTGAGTAGGGCTAACCCAGGAGAGTGTTCATTCTTTCTGAGATAAAGGTAAAAAAAGGAGATTACACTGGAGATGGGAATTCAGAAAGCACTGGAGGTACAAGGAGGGGATGATGGCCTTGCTGTCCTGACATGAGAGCAGAATGAGGGGCTGCTTGCTGCAACACAAAGGCAGAAAATTAAGAACCCATAAAATTGTAGTATATTTACACAGTGCACAGCCAGCTGTGCCAAAGGTCACCCAAGCAGCCAGCCTGGCTGAATTCTTAAAATTAAACCAATAATTTTAGGATTATTAATACTAGTATTGTGGTATCAGTATTAATATTTAGGAGCTTTATTATTTGTGTTATGGGCTAGAGAAGTGGTATGTGCAGCATACTCCAAAACTAAACACTTCTAGCTGGGCTGTCTTGCCTTGCTTTGGTCAAGAGAGGTTGGGCCAGGTGATCCTTGAGTCCCTCCCAACCTGGTATTCTGTGATTCCATGATTCTGTGGATGTTTATACCAAAACAATAAAGAGACAATGAGCCCTGTGTCTGAAGGAGGAAGCCACTTGACCCCAGAGCTGTGGAGACCTCACCTGCACAGCAATCAGAAAGTTTGAGCACCCTCCCCACTCACCCAGATTAAAGCAGCTCCCAGAATTTATGTCTGAGCACAAGTTTTTATGGAAAAAATACATATCTCAAAGAGAATTAAATGCATCTACACAAACTAGACCCCACTCCAGAGAAGCTATGGCAAGGCCAACTTTTTAAAAAGTTAAAGGTAATGATTACCTGTCCATGAGTGTCCCCTGGAGGTTTTCCAGGTTCAAACCGTACGGCCAGTCCAAAATCAGCTAGCACGGCTGTCAGGTCATTCTTCAGCAAGACATTTTTACTCTTGAAGTCCCTATGGACAAGGCAAGAAGTAAGGGAAGGGTTTATCATGGCATGTGTCTAAATCACACTGCAGCACACACATTGTCTATAGGCTCAGCAGCTCCCAGTAAATCCCACGTCCTTTCTTCCTTTCTCCCCCAGAGTCCCAGCATGGCCAGTGCTGCAAACTTGGCTGCTCCTCACTGCCCTTGTCCCCAAAACATGACCAAGCAGCCCTGAGCTGACCAGCATAGTCAGCCAAACTCCACAGTGAATTAATCTCAAAGTAAAACCTGGTCTGAAGGGGCTCTTTTAATTAGAGCAAGCTGTTTATAAGGCACCATTTCTTGCTCCAAGCACCAGCTCTGGACCTCCATCTTCTGGGCCCTTCTCATTCCCAAGAGCAAAACCAAGGCAGGTTAAGGGAGTACATTACTCTTTATCCTAGTAAGGACATTTGCTCCTATCTACAAAATCAGATCTTTCTGGAAATCAGCAGATGCTGGTGAGACTCTCTCCACCCTGACTACATGCTTCAACAGACTTTTGCCACAGTCATCCATCAGCCTTCTGCTGTAATTGCTGGATTGATCTTCCCTGGAGAATTCAGAGGGTTGGGAAGCAAGCAGGGAAGGGGGTGAGGCCACACAGACATGCTGTCAGGGTCAGAGCAGGCAGCTGACAGGCAGGTGTAAGAATTTGCAGTAGAGATGGTGACTCTGTGCCTGAAGGGGACATTTGTGACAGTCCTGTGCTGCAGCAGGATCATTTCAGGGCAGCTCAGGTAAATCTGCAGGGGCTGGGAAGGGTGGGGGGTGGAGGAAGATCACACTGAGATGCCAAACCAGTCGAGCCCTGTTCCCTGGGCTTCCTGCATTTTCATCTGAAAAGGAATGTTTGGCAATCTAATTAAATCACAGACCTTAGACAGCAGATGGCAATTGTCCTGTATGCTCAGCATTATAACTTCCCTATCATCAATTCACTCGGTGACCCTGCTGATTGCAGGACATTGCAGGCCTGCACAAAATAATTAATGAGGGCAGATACAATTGTTCTGCACTAGAGAGTCCTGTCAAAATTCTTTGTGAAGAGAGAAACTGCTGGACCATAGAGAAGGGGCTGCTCCCTGCAGCCTCACATGCCAGAGCATCAGCTCAAAGCACTGCAAGCAAAAATCACCCAGCCCTTGATTCTGAGCTTAAAATATCAGAAGAGAGGATTTATCCTCTCTAAACTGAACACAGCGTGATGGGCATTTCTGGCTTGAGGATTAAGATGGGGGAAGTGGGTGTGAAGTTGGAGGGCACTGTGCAGCCAGTGAACCCCAGCAGAAACCAGCCTCCATCAGCTCTAGGGACTGAGTACAGCTTTGCAGAGCCTCCCAAACATTGGTACCCCTCCATTACACAGAAGAACTGCATTTCCCTCCATCTGGCATCCCAGGGACTGCCTGCTTCCATGCCATGGCTGTTTCCCCACAGGCTTAGGAAACAGCCATCATCTAATGACATGGATAAACGCCTTTGCTCGTTCAGCTTTAGGGGATTATGCCCTCAGGATGGTACAGATTGTGCACGAGATTTTTGCAAAGCTGTGGCTCAATGAGGACCACACAGAAATTATCAGACAATCTGCCTGAACCATGTGGTTCCAAGGTGATACAAGATGTAAACCAGCATTACTGTACCAGCATGTGCTGCTGCTCCTCACCTGCAGTGCCCTTCAGGCATGCAACAGTTAACTCCTACATCTTGATACACGATGCAGGGATTTACCTTTGCAATTCCATCTTTTCCCCCCATTTCCATACATTTCCCCATTTTTCCATGCTTTCCTTCCTTCCTTTCACAAACCACCTTGAACTGGCAAGTCTGAGCTGCAATGCAAATGTACCCAGGCCAGGGAGAAGGACTTAATCCAAGCCATGCCAAGTAGATTTCCCATAACATCATATGCATTAGACCATCCTAAAATGGTCACTGCCAAAGAAAAGTGGCGTGAAAAGAAGAATTTTTTTTTTTTTTCATATAGCACTTCAAACTAGGGAATACAGAACAAGCAGACTATGAGTAATGGGTGAGTTAATTCAATTGAAACACTGGAGATTTTATTTGCAGCTTCCACGTGGGGGCACTTTTGCACCAACAAGTGATTCCATAACCTTAATCCTCCTTGTGGTGCCGGGGGCCAGAGGGGAGTTGGCTGAACCCCTGCCCAGCAGTGACTGGGGAGTCCCACCTGGCAACCCCAGCATCTCCATCCATGTGCACTGTGGGAAGCCATTCAAAAACACCCCCCACGCCCCCCTCCTCAGATTGAAAATGCATTTAGTGTTTTCTTTCAAAAATAAAATTAAAAGGATAATCCGAGGGAAATCCCTTGTGTCCTGAAACCCTTCCTCCACTAGGTATGTGCTAAATTCACACAAATGCTGCATTCTACAGCTTTTATCACTAGCTAAATGGACAGGGACACTAATGAGCATGATCTGTTGCTTTAAAGCCTTTCTACAGCCTTCCTCCATTCCCCACCCTCAGGAATTTTCATCTCTAAACCACTGCCTTTATTCTACAGGGACAAATGTCAGGGACACAGGGGTCAGCTCCAGGAGCAGCACAAAGGCAGCTGCAGGTTCTTTCAAAAGCCCCCAGCTCTCCAAAACTTTTGGGATGGGGGAAGTGGGGTGTTTTGGGGGCAGGGATACCCTTGCAAAAACAGGGATTATCTTGCCATACATGAAGCCAGGCCTGCTAGATCAGGTACAAATTGCTGCAGCTGGACGTGGGGTTTAAGTCCCTCCTAGATGAAATGCAGTGCGTGGTGGGGGGAGCATGGCCACGGATTACAGCCTGTAAATCCCTTCTGGAAATCTCCCCCATCCTGCCCTGCCACAGCAAACCACTCTGAAGAGATGCTTTAATCTAGGGCAAGCAGTGTGGGACTTTGGAGAAGGGCTGAAGCATGAGGATGGTTTAACCCAGCTTCTTTCTTGCTGTCCCCTCTGCAGTGCCACCCAGGGTGAAGAGAGTGCCAGGAGGTCTCAGGGGCAGGGTGGCATCTGCTGTGGTGTCTTTTATAAGCATCTTGGTACGATTTGGGCCTTATAAAACTACAGGGGAAAGTAACTAGGAGGCTTTTTCTGCCTTTCCACAGTTTCTCCATTTTTTACCTAATGATCAAAGGCTCTGTGGGAAGACACACAGTGGAGTTATCAGTCTAAATCAGGGGAAAATAGGGTCCAGCTCTTGGTACAGCCATAGAAATACACAGATCATAATATGATGACATTACCAAGCCAAGTCCTTTCGAAGAGTGGCTCTGCAGCAACCAGAATTCCCTTTCCACCAGAAGGGAAGAGTTGATGGAAGAGGAAAACCCCTACTCTTTGGACATTCACCACCAGCCACTACCAACTGTGTTATCCCACAGGCAAGACACTTACTTTCCCCTCACCATTTTATATGTGGCTGAAAAAAATTCTTGTCTTAGCACAGGATTTGCTGGGTTAAAAAGCCTTTACTTCCTAAAAGCACAACTTCCTCCTCCACTCAACAGCATCATTTCAAAGACAGTGTCAGCAAAAGAGGCTTTACCTGTGTGCTATGGCAGGTTTGTGTCCTTCACCTTTGCACCAGGGGACATCTTCATGAAGGTAGGACAAGCCACGGGCCATTGTTTCTGCAACATGGCAGAGCTCATTCCAGCTGATAATGTTGCCCTTCAGGTAATCTGTCAGAGAACCCTGCAGAACAGGACACTGTCAGTTCTTAATCACAGACCCCTCTATGTGACAGATGTGCCAACTCATCAGTTTAGAGAATGCTTGAAAAATCTGAGCCTTGATTTAATGGGTGGGGGGAAATCACTAGTGAAAGCAAAACAAAGAAATAAAAAACAGAAGTGTCCATGAGTTTTCAGCCCTTGAAGCACAGACCTCCTGATGTCTACTTATCTGCCAGGGAAGGGAAGGGAGGTAAGGAAGGGAAAAAATCATCCAGAGCAATTCATCCAACCTCAGCAAGGGGAAAGCCTTCCATGCAGGATGAAGCATTGTATCAGCTGGCTGTGGCAATGATTGACTCAAGAAGACCTTGGATTTACCAGGGGGATAACACTGCTGGCTCAACCTCAGATTTGCACATTTGTTTTAAGGGTTAGTCATGGCTTATAACTAAAGCAATCCATGAAGGGGGAGATGTGCCCCAAGCCTCAAAAGCAAACATGGAGCCCATCTGCAAGGGGCAAGCTGGATCTGTGAAATCTCCCATGAAGCTCATCTATGTATATCAGGGGATGGTGACCACTACAGATGTGAGCTGTGGCCTTTTGTGCCTCTCTCCCTTCCTAAATCCCACTTTTATTAATCCTTTATTTGTGTAGGAAAGCCTTGAAACTAAAGGAAGGGCATTTGAAGCAGGGGAGCAGGAGCACTTTGCTACCACAGAATCATGGCCCACCAGGAACAGACTGGGGGGATTACAGGGATTATAATCCTGCTGTACCACAACCAGCTCCCTCTCTGCCTTCCTGAAATGTACATGCAATGATACATTACCTTGTCATGGAAAGCTGTGATCAGCCAGAGCTCTGTCTCCAGGTTTGTCCCCCTTTTCTCTGCTGCGATAAATTGCAAAAGGTTTTCATGCTTCATGCCAGGAGTGTTGAAAATCTCCCTCTCACTCTGCCAAGATTGCTTATCCTGAAGCAGGGAGAAAGGCACCATCAAAGATCACGCTTCCCTTTAAAGCAAACAGCTCCTTCAGTGCAGTCAGAGCTGCTCACACTACTCTAAAAATCGTGCTCCTGTGTTAGGATGTGATGCATCCCTTCAAAAACAGGCTGTTTTCCCTAAAGAAGAAAGACAAGTTGCTGTCCTCAGTCTCCCCTCTCCAAAATTATCCTCAGCTGTTCCTAAAGGACATGTGTGGGGAGCGGAGAGGAAGCCAAACCCAACCTTACTGAGAAATAATATTTTTCAAGATTTCCTAAGGATACTTGCAAGAAGAAAGCCTGAGCAAACAGCACCCAGGATCAGCCTCGCAGTGTAATTGCTGCAATTGCAAAATCTAATCTAGGCTCTATTGAATATTTACTAGTAGGTCACAGCTGGCTTGGACAGAAGATGTGCAGATCTCTTTTGACAACAAATATGAGGTGAAAAAGTAATGATGGAAACAGCAGAGGAGCACAAAGATGTTTTAGTAATTTTTCTCTCACTTGACTTTTGATTGCTTTACTCTTTTCATCTGCAATTCCTAGAGAATCAAGTCAGGAGTGTTCAAAGGTTTCCTAGAGCAGAAGACAGGAGCTGACAGAAACACTGCAGCACAATTAGCTCTCACAGCACCAGGGCTCTGCTTTTGGAGGCTGTAAACTGCTCACTAGGTTTGGATCCAGATTTACAACCCACCCAGGCAGGACACACAAAGCCAGGGCTCTGGCCCTTTGTGTGCACTCTGGGCACTGCAGCTGCACCCTGCCTTGCTGGATTTAAACCACACAGACATTTGCAGGGAAGTTAACACAGCCTGTAGATTTCAGGATATGCTTGGTTTTGCCCTTCTTGCAACAAGTACTGCTACAGGAAGCATTTGGTAATGAGATAACACGGGGAGAAGTGTAGGAAAGAAGGGTCCTTGAACTTTTTCCCCCAGCAGAAGAGCCCAAATGCATCTTTGTTATGGTCTCAAAAACCATAATCTCTACAGGCACTTAGAGCATCTCAGCACGGGTGGGGAAGCCCCTGGCAAGTAAGAACCTAATGCAGTGTCCCTGTTACCTGAATAGGGAAGATTTTCACTGCTACATAGTCGTTCATCAGCTGAGCCTTCCACACGCAGCCAAAGCGTCCCCTTGCCTTGATCTCCAAGAGCTGCAGGGGCTTTAGGCCAACCAGGGGAGAAGGGGGTGGTGGGCCAGGATCCTGCACAAGAGAAAAAAACCACTGTCACCAGCTGAAGCTGGACTGTAAAATAAAGGGAGGAATCGAAATACTGCACATGAGGGAAGAAGTGTGAAGAAATAACATTTATTTAATACAAATTATTTAGGTGCACTGTTTGCAGCAAGAACAGCCTGAAATTCCCTGTCTTGCTTGCTCTGTAGGGTTTTGGTATAGAGCACATATAACAATCTACACCTCCAAGTGTCATTTTGTGACACTACAGCCTGCCATGCTCTGGGCAAAACCTGAATTCTTCTGTGTTTTCAAAGCAAAAGTTATTTCAGGTGTAAAGCACTGACGTCCTCAAGGCTACCTCCTGCAAAAAAGTGGGAACTTTTTGATCTTTGTGACCAGAGAGCCAACTACATCTGAAACCTCCCACTGCTCTTCACTACATTAGCATGTTCCATGTCACCCCAGCCATGGGCAGTGAACAGCATCACACAGATCACATCTGTTTAAATCCTGCATTGTCCAGGAGAACAACGTGACCCTGTAGGATGTGTGGGGTTGGAGCTCTGTCCTACCTCCTTTCAGATGGGAAAGGTTCACAGTATCATAGAATGGTTTGGGCTGGAAGGGAACCTTAAAGATCACCCAGTTCCAACCCCCCTACTATGGGCAGGGACCCCTTCCACTAGGCCAGGTTGCTCAGAGCCCCATCCAACCCAGCCTTGAACACTGCCAGGGATGGGGCAGCCACAGCTTCTCTGGGCACCCTGTGCTAGTGCCTCACCACCTTCACAGGAAAGAATTTTTTCCTAATATCTAATCTAAACCTGTTCTCCTTCAATTTGAACCCATTCCCACTTGTCCTGTCACCACATGCTCTTGTAAAAAGTCCCCCTCTGTCCTTCTTGTGGGCTCCCTTCAGGTACTGGAAGGCTGCAATTAGGTCACCCCAAAGTCTCCTGCACCCATTCTCTGAGGGTTCATAAAACCTGAGCTTCATCAGGGAAAGCGTCTTCCCTCCTCTCATAAAGCTGGCAGGAACTTTACCTTATTTTAGATCTCTGATGCTCTACAAAGTTGTCTGAAATCAGGCAATGGGTTTGAGAGTTTGGGAGGAAGGGCAGCCACCAAGCAGGGCTGTCTTAATTCCTTCCCTCAGTTATGTCAGACATGGTGGTAACCCCACCTAAACCCATCAGTTTGACACTTCCATAGAGGCCAACTGTGCTACCAACTTCAAAAAGCAGAGAAGTGTTGGAACCCAGGAAATTCCTCTGGCTGCCCTGGAGGACTCGAGCCCCTGCCCGGGGGGCTCAGAGACCTTGGCACAGAGCCCAAGACCCCTGTGCCTTTGATTTAGCCCTTGGAAAAAACAATTACCAACCTTATATGAAGAATTACAAGTCAAGAAAGTTTAAGTAGAATGATAGTGAATTTATCACAGGGTGAAAAATAGATTTTTGAGGTTTTTAGAATGGGGTCCCAAGATGGAGGAATTTGGGCATGCCTTGTCCTTTTTCCTTCTTCTTCCTAGCCTCCATCTTCTGGGTGATGTTGGCATTTTTAGACTGGTTTAGAGTAGAAACTCACTGTGTAACATAGGTGATAGGTATTGGGAAGTTATTGCAAATAGTGTACACGTAGTTTTTAGTATAAAAAGATAACACCAATGTGCCTCAACCTGATCTGCCAGACAGACCTTGGCGGGTCGGAGAAAGAATTTTGTAGATAAGAAACAATAAACAACCTTGAGAACAAGAACTGAAGAGTTCTGACTCCTTCGACTGCCAGGCTGGGAAAAGAGACTTTCTAACGCATCTCAGGGTCACTCAGAGCAGCAGAGACTCCGAGAAGAAGAAAAGTTAGGCCAGCTGGAAAGAGTTTTGCAAGGCCCAAGCAAAGGGGAGCGAGTCCCTGACCTCAATGATGTCCACGTGGCCGTAGGGAGGCTTGCGGTGCCGGTACATCCAGAAGGCCAGCAGGATGGCCATGGACAGCACGGCGATGGGCAGCAGCGAGTACACCAGGATGTTCAGCAGCGACGGCGTCGGCGTCGGCGGCTCGTATATGACTGTGGGAAAAGAGCAGGGTAAGAGAGGGAAAAGGAGCTTCAGGAATGCAGCAGCACTGTCAGCTGCACATCCAGAGGCAAGCAAACCCCATCTGTCCCTCCAATCCAAAGATGACTGACATGTCCCATGATGATAGCCACAAGGTTCAGAATCATCTTTACAGTCTGATTCACACTGATGGGCAAACCTTTTTCCTCCGTGTTTATGGTCTTTAGTCATATTTACACCGGGTGTCAGCAAAGTAAGCCTTCCAATGCTACATGGACCACCTTTGGATGGGATGGCTGGCCAAGCTCTAGCTCCACAGATGAAAAACATTCCCCATGGCAAATGTAAAGGGGTATGACTAGGTGCTTAAAACTTAACTGAGGTACAATTACACCAAGAATCCACATCTTTATACACAAGGTGATAGGGAGTGACATCTGATGTTTTGACTTTCTTTGTCAAGCCCAAAAATGCCGAATTTGATGCAAAAATCTATTTTTACAGAATGAAGAATTTCCAGTTCTTGGGGTTCAAAGGATGCTTCAGGAAGGAATTTGGTCCAAACACCCCATCCATCAGAGGGATTTATAATGAATCATGAAAGATGTGGAGGAATGATTTTTGGTATTGGCCAAGTATCTACTGGCAAACCAACCAATCAAATTGAAAATGTTCAGGGCTTGAATGAGTTAAACAAATGGTATCTAAGCCTGATGCATTGGCTAAGGTTACCCAAACGTTGTTTTTTGGCTGATCAATGGGTAAAAGCACATTGCTGAGGGCAAACAAATCAAAAAGACATAAACATGGCATCAGATTCAACTCCATGTTCACAGTTCTTGCATGTAAAGCAACAGCATTCATAAGGCTTCATGGTTTTCTCTTCTCCATAGAAGTAATGCTAGTAATGGAGTTACAATGGCCCAAACCACACTTTGCAAGCTGAGCCTCCATCTGACCTTTATTTAAGCTAGGTATTTCTTGTTGAGATACATAAAAGCAGAACATTTCCTCCTCTTAACCCTTCCAAATGTATTAAGACGGCACGAAATCCCTTGCAGCATTGCTTTACCTTTCACAGTGATTGACAAGTTGTCAGTTTTTAGTAAAATGCTGCCGGAGCCACAATCAAATGCACTATTCCCACAGTAGTTCTTGTTCCAAATTACATCAGTGCAGTTGAGATACAAACAATGGGAATACTAAATGGAGCCATGTTGCTATGTTGGAGACAGGGAAGGAAAAAATAGCAAGACTTGCCAAATTAAACAAAAAACTGTGAGAGAAAGAATATTTCCTACTAGGTTGCTACGGGTACGTTAATAACAGGAGATAATATAACCCATGTAAACAATTAAAAATCTATCAGGACAGCCCAGGAAAATCTGATAAAGGTCTATTGGAACATCTCAGTAAATGCAGATAGCTCAAACCAACCTAAGGAAAAGATTCACCTGTTAAAATAGTTTTTATTGAATGATACGTTAAATATTATACATCTAAAAGAATAATTGTTTTTCTATTAGCCTCTGAAGAAGGTACTGCTATTACTTTTCTTCCTTGTTGCATATCCACAGACTCTGAAAGCTGACACACACCCTTTCCCTTTCAATCCCCAGACCAACAAAACAGAATCAAATGCAAAAATCCCAGATGCTCAAGGTGTCTGGAAACTCATGACCTGTGAATTTAATGAGGAAGGCATCAAACACTTTTTAAGAGTTTGAGGCACAATCCATGCTTTATAAATCACTCTGCCCTCTTCCCCTTGTGTAGGATTTTGTTTTGTAACATCCCATAGTGAACTGTCCACCATAAAGAAAACCTAACCTTACTGATGGTATCCAAAGTGTTGGTACAGCCTTAGCCATAGAGTGAAACAACCAATTCTTAAAGAACTGTAGCAAAAGGATTTCTGACTTCATAACCAAAGCATCCAACAACTCAATGTTGACATGAAGATGAATCAGGGGAGGTTCAGGACAAATATTCAGAGAAGGTTCTTCACCCACAGGGTGGTTGGGCACTGGAACAGGCTCCCCATGGAAGTGGTGACAGCACCAAGCTCAGAGCTCAAGGAGCTTTTGGACAATGCTCCCAGTGACATGGTGTGAATCTTGGGGCATTCTTATGCAGGGCCAGCAGTTGGACTCAATGATCCTTGTGAGTCCCTCCCAACTCAGGACATTGTATGTTTCTATTAAAGTCCTTGGAAAATGTGTCAAGAGGAAAAGAGTCCAACTCCCCATCCTCGCAATCACTCACCTTCTGGGCCGGTGACTTCAGGCAGATGGGTAAATTTCTCATTGCAATAGTTGCCCTCGCAGCAGCAGAAAAACACCTGAGGGTTTTCTTCTGTGGCCACACACTCCTGCCTGCACCAGGGAGGGACAGACATAGAAGGAAGGGGAGAGAAAAACATTGTCAGCCAACTCCTGCCTCTTGCCTTTGGGAGCCAACCTGCCCCAAATTGTCTTCTCCACACACCTTTTCCTGCAGCTGCACTGCACAGGCCAGCAGTCTCCACTTATGGAGAACAACTTGGCACTGAAACACCCCAGTGGATAGCAAAGACCCTTGAAAAGTCTGCAAAGGAAACAAATGCTTCCATATGTACTGAGGGCATTAGCTGGTGAGTAATAAATAACAGCCGCTGCTGCTAACAGAATGAGAAGGAGAAAAACGACAGAGAGACGCCTCAGTCCCTGAGCAGTGACTTTCCCACAGCCCATATGAACACTGCCAGGGCAGAGAAGTATTTGATGATGCAATTAAAGATTGTGCCATAAAGCACACACGACGAGGGCTGAGCTAAGGCTGCTCCCACAGCCTTGAGCATCACCAGCTCTGCACACTCGAAGGGCACCAGAAGCAGCAGCCACAGCCCTGCAGCAGCAGGAGAGAGCTGCAGGTCTGAGGGCATGCAGTGACAGCTCAAGGTAATGGTTTTAACTGAAAGAGGACAGGTTTAGGTTGGATATTAGGTACAAATTCTTTACTGTGACGGTGGTGAGGCCCTGGAACAGGTTGTCCAGAGAAGCTGTGGATGCCTCATCCCTGGAAGTGTTACAAGGTTGGGTTGGATGGGAGATCATCCTTGGGCCTGGGGAATGTATCCCTCCCCATGGCAGGGGGCTGGATCTAGATGATCTTTAAAAGTCCGTTCCAGCCCTAACCATTTGAGGCTCCTATGATTCTCATTTCGTTTCTATAGTTTTTAAGTTTAATTTTCAAGTGCTGTCTCCTCCATAAAAAGCTTATTTCTGCACAAAATAAACTTTAAGAAAATCAGGTTGCAGCTCTCATTTTCTGCCTTTGCCTCTTATCCAGGTACTGCTACAGCCTTCCCAGCACTGAGATTTCCTTCCATATTGTGCAAGGCCTTAGGGGACTTCCATGGATCAAACCAACTCCACTTCCACACATCCTCCCTCTCCCCACAGATCAATGCCAAAAGAGATGTGCAGTGATTTTTGCAGTACTTTACCTGTCATTTCTTTCTGTTTCTTAAATGCTGCTTCCTTTCCCTGCCACCTTTTGCTATGCTATACTCTGGTTTTAGTTATCATGCTTGCAGAGCTGCTCTCCACAGAGAACTGTATCAAACTATTTCCTGAAGCCCAGCTAAATTATATGCATAACTTCCTTCCCTTGACCACTTGGAGGAAGTAGCAAAACAATCATAAGCGTTTGACATTATTACTCATTTCTGAACCCATGCCAGGCCTCCCTTTCTGTGTTATCACTGACATACTGCCACGAGAGGAATGGAAAGGGCTCCCTTCAATCCTAGGCCTGGGTAGTTTTCAGTGCTTTACTCCCTTAGGGGGAAAAAAAATGGCTATAGCCAAACTGTCTCCTCCAAGGTCTCAGCTGGGAAGCACTTGGTTTGTTTTTCAGGCTCTCATTTTTTTCAACTTCAAAGCAAAAAAGCAGCCATTTGACTTATTCAAATGAACAAAGATGTTTCAACAAGTTAAACAGCGTTTCCAGATGCTTTTTTGTGAAATCAGATAACAAGCCCTTTGGATTTAACAGCATCAGTGTTGGAGCCTTCAATAGAAAACACATCCTTTGCTAAATCTGTTGGTTAAAAAATCAAGCTAATGAGTGAAAACAGCCTGCTCCACATCTGCAGTTCATTATCCCTGTCTCTGAGTGAAGCCATCCAGGTATGTATGACATGTTACACTTAGCAAATATTACAGCTGAGGCAGAGGGAGAGAATGACACATTTTTCTGTGGCAGGGAGGGCATGTTTCAGAGAGGTTCACGTGCTCTGCAGGGGAATGTGAATATGACCTCTCCAGCAGGGCTGTGTAAATAAATGAGAGCACACAAGTCGATTTTTAAACACTACCTTTTTCCTATAACCTTAAATGTACATGTGCCACGTTCTTGTTTCCTCAAGATAAAGAACAGAGTAAGGAGCTGTCACCCTCAACGTCCCAACCCTTGCACTCTAAAATTTTTCCACATTCTGGTGACAAAAGAGGGAGCATTTGGCACATCCCAGCACGTGCTGCTCCAAAAGCAGCTGCAGCAGCCAGAACAGGACCATGCTCTGCATCCAGGGACACAGAATTCAGGTGCATCTGCCAAGGATGCTTCCAGAAACTCGGCGTCCAAAAGTGCCAGAGACACAAAGGGCATCAGCACAGCACCACTGATCGAAAAATCATCTTCTTAACCATTTTTGCCACCTTGGGATGCAATACTGCCTGCATGGAAGTCTGCCAAGGGCACTCAAGGGAAGAGAAAAAATGAAAAGGACTGCATTTAAAGAGGGTTTGTTCCTTTATATAATTAAAGCTAACCTTTATTCCAAATGTTGCTTTTGATATTTGTACTGGTTTTTTAATTCTCAGAAGGGCTTTTAGCTTTGCCCTGGAACTTGTGGCTTTGAAAAGTCAGGCAATGGAATATTGGATGCTCAATTCAAGGGCTGCAAAAGGCTGGTGAGGAGCCCTGGAAACTTTTTACCATTGTAACGGAGCAACACATTATGACAGAGTTTAAGAAACACTACATCCCTGCAGAGACACTCAGTGACAATACAAGTGTCACTGGATATGAGAGCAGGCACTGAAAGGAGAAATCTGTTTACAGTAAACACTTCTGCTTGCAAGTAGGAAACTCCAGTGACCTTCTATTCTCAGAAGAATGGGCATTAAGATGACTAATGGGCCAAGGAGGATTGATTTATTGGGAAGGAATAAAAATTTAACTATATATAGAGCCTGGCTACTCAATTGGCAAGGGAATAGGTGTGGTAGGAAAGTAGCTCTGGAGCTAATAATAGAACAAAGATGAGGAACAACTTACAGTCGAGATAAGCCAAGACAACAGGCACAAAAGCAGGGGAAGTGTACAGCACCAAAGGGAGAAAACACTGCAGCCATGGGACAGACAAATCTAGTTCCAGCTTAACCCCACAGCTTAGCACCTGATCTTCCTAAAGCTTTCAGAACAAGACACTACAAAGATGCACAACTGAGAATTGCACAAAGGTGAGATCGACCCACATCGGTGTTATATCAAGGGAAATCCTTCAATTTTATGTTGCTAATCCTTACTGGAAGGGCTGGGCTTTGCTTGGTTGGTTGGTCATTGGTTTGGGTTTTTTTTTAACAAAAACCCTGAGCTCAGAGCTACACAACATTGTCCTTTTCAACCACAAAACTTCATAGGGCTGTTTTCTTTAGCTGTAATTCTTTTCCCCTTTGTAGAATTGCATCAAGGGAAGTGAGAAAAGACTAGTTAATTTTCCCAGCTATTTAATGAGGCTGGAGCCTTCACACTACAAAACCTCACTCCTTTTCAGCTTGCTACAAGCAGTGACACACAAACTCACATTGCTTTTGCTCCCCACTCTTTCTCCTGGCCCTCCTCTTCACTCAGCCAAAGAACAGTGGAACTTTTTGCAATATCACAAACATCAGAATATCTCAACCCCTAACCACCCCCAGATATCTGTGCTTTTCTAGACAGCTCCAAATGATTCCAAGTTTTCACTTCTATCACCAAATGCTCCTGGAAGAACATATTGCTCTTCATTTCATGGTACAGGACAGGTTTTTCAAAGAATGCCAGAATTATCAAAGCTTTGCTAGGGAAAAAACAAAACAAAGCAAAACACAACACAAAGCCCCTAAAAGTGATTTTTGCAGCTTCTATTTAGAAAGTCAAAGCAGGGAAGTGACAATTCCGAGAGCTGCTTTTGCCAATTAACTTGGACTTGCCTTCTTTCCCCCTATGCAAAAAATCACAAGCTTTTACACTTAGAGGATTGATTAAACCTGTATTTGGATAAACCAGCTGGGCTCTTACCTGTCATAGCAGTTGAAGTCATCTAACCAGCAGCCTTTCTTCACCAGCTCAATGGAGCCCGAGTTGTTTCTCCAGGAGGCGTAGCAGTGCAGCCGTTTGTCCTTCTCCCCCTCGCAGCGCTCCACGCCGCTCTGGTTGGTCTTCTCCAGCTCCCAGTTTGCATTGTAGTAGATGCACTCCCTTGTCTCAGCCTCCCCGTGGCCTGGCCCTGAAAAATCAAGCCCCAAGAACATTCAGGTAGAATCAGAAATAGGGAATTGTATGGCTTTGTTTTAGGTGATGCATTCCCTTGGAGCTGAGCAGCTCAGCAGTGAGAGCTTCAACACAGCATGGAGATTATTCTTCTCCTCTGGGGTGAGGAGGGAGATGGAGAGGCCAGGTTTGCCTAAGCTCATGGTGAAGTCAAGAGCCAAGGTGAGACCTTCCCAGATCTCCTCTGGACAATGCTTCAACCTTAGGACCCTAAAACAGGGGATGCATGAGGCAATGCATGCCCAGGAATGTCTAACCACAGAAACCTTGTTTAGCAAAGACAACCTGCCAGGGTGCTATTTGATGCTTGCTGGGATGTCATGCACTGGAGTTACTCTCCCTCTGCACCACTACTTTGGGAAACACCACCTAAAAATACCCAGTTTCTTCCATGGATGTAACTGAGAACAGATAATATTCATCCTGCAGAGGAGGACCAGACCAGAATCACTTAGATTCTGGTTCAGGCTTCCTTGGGTAAGACTCCATATGATAAATGTCATGGTTTTAGCTGCATTTGACACAGCTCATGGTGCCTCTCCACCCAAGAAAACAGGAACAGAAAATTCTGTTTCCCAAACAACGCTGGCCACCCCAAATGGATGCTTGGCCACCACAAACAAATGAGTCTCCATAGCCAGTGGGTCTTCCCTCCTTTAAAGTCTTGTACCAAAGGACTGCGGAACGCCTACTGTCCTCAGGGAAACAATTCTCCCATAGCCACCATGTGGCAGAACTGAAATACAATTGCAGACACATCCATTAAAACCAGAGTCAAATAAGGGAACACTTGATATTTACAGGTGACCTGTTCTGTCCTAAACCTTAGAAATCCTCTCTTCATCTGGAAATACTCTGCTTTGTGGCATTTTGAGGATTAGTTTAAAAGAAAATGAAGAATGAAACAAACACATGTCTTGTAAGCATACAAACACAAAAGAGACCATGAGCCCTGTACCATGATGGTTCTGTAAATCCTGAAATGCCCTGCAGCCATCTCTCCTTGGGATTACCCAAACTAAGGTAAGGTCAGGCCTGGCCATTATTTTGATGGATTGCAATCATGGAAAATGTAGGTATCTCAATAAAATGTGTTGACAGCTGGGTAGAAAACACAAATAGGTCCCGCAGGATGGTGAAACAAAAGTGCTGTTCTCCCAAAATAGCCAGATTCCTGTGAAGCCTTGAAATAAGTTTCTAGCTAGAAAACCACAGTTCTGAATAAACTAGGGGTGGTGGGTCTAACCTGCTCCCAATCCCAACACCTGGACTCAGCACTGGGTAATTTTCATGGCACAGAGCAAACTCATCACACTAGGAAGATCTCTTTGCAAGCTGCTGAGGTGTTCAATCCTTCAATAACACTTTTTAGGAAGACTGCTTGATCGGCATCGTGGGAGAGACTGCAAGGGAATGAGGGTATGAGAATGTCATAAAGCTGACTTCTGAAACTGGAAATTATATTCAAAGCACACACGAACAAGAGCTCAATTTCAATAGCACCTGCAGGTTTTATCAGCTCTTGCAAAGCTCCATCAGAGTTTTCCTCTGACAAGTTGCTTACAATAATGAAAACAACCTACCAATATCCCTCAACACAGAGCAATGTCAATATTGACACTCCTTGTTAAAGCCTTGATATTTGTTCTCTTGATACTTACACCATGCTTCTTTAGGGCAGATTAAGCATTTTTGCTAAATACTGGTTAAATCAGCAGG
>NW_005054367.1:2473994-2478026 GCF_000277835.1 Geospiza fortis
CAGCAGGAAAGCAAAAGAGCTTTCTCTTGTGTGGGGGGATGGAGGGCAATATCTTTTTACTTATAAAGGAAATAATAAATATCTTAACTGCATAGAATCATAGAGTGGTTTGGGTTGGAAAGGATTTTTAAAGGTCATCTAGTCTGATATCCCTGCAATGAGCAGGGACATCTTTAACTAGACCAGGTTGCTCAAAGCCCCATCCAACCTGGCCTTGAATACTTCTAGAGCCACCACCTCTGTGGACAACCTGGGCTAGAGTTTCACCATTCTCATTGTAATAAGTCACATGGCTTCCAGCTGGTACCTGACACCCAATCCTCACCCACCATCTTCTTCTCCACTCCTGGAAATACACTTTGTGATATCATTTTTATCATCCCAAACTGAATATTGCTTTTGATCAAGACAGAAATTTCCTCTCCCTCTCCAACTCCATCTCCCAGCAAGCTGGAAGGTTCAATGAACAATTTCACTGGAAATCAGCCCCCAAATCTAATCCTAGCTCAGCCACCATCACCTGCAACTCAGGCAATATTGTGTAGCCTCTGTTTTCCCCACCATAAACGACAGCCAATGCGATGCACAGAGCCGCGGTGAGATTTGATATTTCCACTGTGCTTTGGAAAGGGAATGTGGAAAAGATGTGAAGCAGGAGCTGTATCAGCTCTGGGACCAGCAAACCAAGGCTGCTAAATCCTGTGTTGAGCCCAGGCTCCCTTCCCCCAAGACAGTTGTCTTTTCTGGAACAAGTTTCAGCTGAAGAGTAAGAGCTGCTTGCAAACACGCAAACCCAACTCTGCAAACAGCAACCGCGCCAGGAAAAAGGCCTTTCCCAGTCTTCCCCCCGCTGTTAAAGTTTAGATGATTTGAATAAAAGCATGCATAAAGTTTGAGATGACTAAATAGATGTATGCTTTCTTTATAACAGCTCCTAAGGATGCTTGCATTAAGAAGACACTTTAAAAACCTGTGTGTTTGTTACCTGCTCTCAGATCTCTTTAAAAGCCATTTGGTAGGATCCTCGCCCCGCTGGGTGCTCACGACTGCAAGAAACCCTTCTGTTTGTACCCAAGATGGTCTCCGCAGGAAGGGGCACGGCTCCAGGTCTGGGTATTAATTTACCTGCTGCTTTAGCTCATCAAGAAACACTCACACCTTGCTCTGTAATGGATCACGCAGAGACCAAAGTTTGCAGCTAACTGCCTGTTCTGCACTTGCTGTGGTAAAACCCTCACTGAACAGAGGGAGGGGGAGTCAAAACAGGGGCTTGTCCCTTTGAGAGAGAAAGGTGGTGACTAAGAGGAGGAAATCTGAGCTTTGCTCATCCATCCCCAGGGAGCTGTGTAGATTCTTCTGCCTCCTCCTCCCCCACTGAGCAATGGATACCCCCAAGGCCACTGTAGGTCTGTAAGAAGCACTGAGCTGGACATTAGGTAATGGTTTTAAACGAAAAAAATATTTAGATTTGATATAAGGATGAAATATTTTTCTCAACGAGGGTGATAAAACACTGGAACAGGTTGCTTAGGGAGGTGGTAGATGCCTCATCTCTGGAAACATTCATGGTCAGGTTGGACAGAGCTCTGAGCAACCTGGTGTCGTTGAAGATGTCTCAGCTGCAGAGGAGTTGGACTAGATGCCCTTTAGATGTCCCTGCCAGTCCAAACTATTCTGTGATTCTGCCAAGTGACAAAGGCATGGATAACCATGTCCTGCTTCTCATTTCAAGTTGCAAGAAGAATCAGAAGGTTCCCCCAAGATATGTGCAGGAAACACTTGTCTCCCTCCACTGGACACAGCTGATGCATCAGCACAACAAGGATTTGACTGGACTGCCCTGTGCCCCCAGCAGTACAACCTGGCTCAAGAGAAGTCTTGTACCAAACCTGAGCATCTGACAGGAGTGACACCATTCATTTTGGCCAAAAGGGCCTTTCCTGAAACAAAAGTCTTTCAGTGCAGTCACAAACCACAGCTTGAGACAGATTAAAGGGGTTGTGCCCCCACAGTCCTGCTCTCCCCCTCCTTATTCTTATAATCTCCCTCATAGCAGCCTTGGTACACAGGAAAGCTCCTGAGTGCCTTCATTTGGTGGCACTGCCTGGTAACATCTGGCTCATTTGAGAAGGCAAATAAACACCCCAGAGAAATGCTCAACTTTTGGCAAAGAATCAATGGGACTTGGGTGCAAGGAGATATAAAATCTTTGCTAAGCAAGTGTTTGAAGATTGCTGTTGGAACCTGGTCTCATTCATTGGGCGCCCATTCCTTTCCTGCCTAAGCCTCTTCTGCCAGCCACATTGCAAACTTTGGGAAAAAAAAAGTTGCAAAGCAGGAGCATGGACATGGGGCAGGAGGATGGACATGGGGCAGGAGCACAGCATCCCCAGCACTGCATCCCACTCTCAGCCCCAGCTCTCTCTGTGGAAAAGAGCCTCGTGCCAGCAGCCAGACAAAAACAATCAACTTTTTAATATCACCATCCACAAATAGTCATTTAAGCAATAAAGCCTGAAGTCCTGTTTGAAATCAAAGTCTAAGGAAGAATCAGGCTTTGCAGGAGCAGATGGGTTTCTGGCATCCCACTGCATCCACCCAGCGCTTCGGGGATGACGCAGCGTGGCTCGTCCCTGAACAAAAGCTGCACAGAAATACCTTTACACAAAATAACCAAGCCCAAATAACTCCCATACATCACACAGGCAGAGGGAGGCTACCCACCATCACCCAATTTTGGGGTGGAAATCAACTTTTTGACCTCAGTCCTGAGGAGCTGTCATTATGCTGATTCCCCTGGGTCAATTTTCTGCTCCAAATGACTGCAGTATCACTAGGTTTGTGCCAAGCAAGACCCCCAGCACCCATCTGAGGCACATAATGATGGGAAGAGCAGTCGAAGCACCACGCGACATGGGAAGACCTCTCGCCTCTACTTGGGAGTTACAAGGCACAGAGGGAGCTCATTAAAAAAAGATCCTCGTGAACTGAAGGACTTCAGCCTGCTGAGACATGGGACCTTGCTGCTGATCTGAGACTAAACCCTGCTCTCCTAATTTGGAGTCGCTGACAGATCACTGAGACTGTATCATTATCCAACAGCTTCTAAATTATAGCCAAGATCCAGTGTAGCAACTTCCAGGTCTAGGTGTTAGCAGTTGCCAGGCTCCAAACTCATAATTAGATACATAGGGAATATCTTCCCCAAGGCTGAAGGCTGCTATAAATCTCAGCTCTTTATCTCTGCCTGTCCCCTTTTGAAAACCTAAAATGAAAGTATATAGGAAAAGATGGGATGTGTCAAAATAGTCTGCATAAACACTGAGTGATTTACCAGACAGTCTGTTTGCCTGTCAAAACCACAGGGCTTTCTATATGAAGCAGTGTATGCAACTGAAGTTATTTGCAAACACTTCGTTATGTCCCTATATAGCTATTTGTTCATGTAATTTTATAATATAAAACGGCAGAGATTGTGCACTGAATTGGGGTAATTGCCCTCTAATTTGGAGGGTAATTGCATGCAGCAATTAAGCAACTGCGGATGCATTCTTGCACGTGTGATTATGGAAGTCGGGCCCTTTGTTTGAGGTTTGGGTTTGCTTTCAAGAGCTCTCCCTCAAACCGTGGCAGGACGAGCAGAGCTGGGAAATCGGGAGCTGCTGGGAGCTCACCTTGCAGTGCAGCATCTGCTGGGATGAGCCACTCACCCCCTTCCCAGCTGCCTCCAAACCCACAGCTGCATTTTGGCACAGCCTTCAGTGGGGGACCACAATCTAAGAATGTGTGGAGCACTTTCAGAGGCACTGGTGGGGGGGGAAAGGCAGGGAAACCAGACACCTGCCCAGAAATCATGTGCAGGACTGCAAATGAAAGAATTTCAAATAGTTGTTGCTAGAAATTCAAAATCAAGCCAGATTGAAGAAGGCTTGCAACTGGGAATGTTTGGAGAGAGACCACCCAGTTGCATGTCTCCAAAACGAATGTGAGATTTCTAAGCCTTGCTCCAGCACTTATTCCCCAAGCAGGGCG
>NW_005054367.1:2478048-2492449 GCF_000277835.1 Geospiza fortis
AATAGGGGCTAAATACATTTTTAGGCAAAGCATCAAACTCGTGATGACATCTGTGGTTAAGCACGTAACTGCACATGAGGATTTGGAGACTTGTTGCTTTTATCCTCCTGTTCTTTCACTAAAGTCTTTAAACAGCAGAGCAGAAACAAGCCCCTGTGACTCTGCAGAGCCTCCTTCTCAAGCCAAAACTTCACCCCACCTTTGGGGACCACAATGGCCAGGCTTTGTCCAGGCAGAGATGCCCCATCCAACCAGCTGGATGCAGGGATGGCTAATTAGAAGGATTTATTACTGCAAAATGTTTTGGTTCTTAAGCCAGATCAGGTAAATCTGGGCACAGGCAGGACTGAGGAAGCAAAGGTGTAATGCCAAGGGAAGATATTACTTGGAATTTTGTTTTCTGTCAATAGATTTGGCTTATCCCACAGTAAAAGAGCTCCAAGTTTTCAAGTCAATCAATGGCTGTTAATCTATTATCTCAGCATATATTGCCATGGTAACCTGCAATGATGCCATTGACAACTACTCTCGAAAGGACAGGAGGCTTTAAGACATTTTCTTTTAAAATTAAAAAAGGAACTTTAATATTAAGAAATACATCCTCCCTGCTCACCAGGGATGACAACTCAGGGCTTCTATATTCACACCATGACTCACACTTCACAGCTTCCACGGACATCTGTGTAGCAAACCCCCCCCCAAATATATTTCTTTTTTAACTTGGGTTTTAAGTCAGTAAACGATAACAAGAAAATTATTCCAAAGAATTAGATCTTCATTAGAATTTTCCCCCCCAAACAGACTGCAAAACCTGTTTTATAAAATGTAAGGGGTGTGTTTTAGGAGTTATTATTACCAGCTCAGGGAAAGGATGGTTTCATTGGTTTCATTTCAATGGTTTCATTCTTCTGAATAACTTCCCTGGTATTTTAAGTCAAACAGGATGGGATGGAGAAGGACCTGGAGAAGGACATGGAGCATCCCAGCTCCTCACAAAGCCACAAAACCAGGCAGACCCTGCAGAGGGAGGATGGAGCTGAGTGAGATGACAGAGATCTCAGCTGAGTGAATTATTGAGTGTCCACACACACATACATGCACACGGATCTGATGAGAGTAATCTCTTGGCCCAGAGGGGAGGATCACTCAGGAAAAGGTTTAGTAAATCATTCCTCTGGCCAGGCAGAGTGATCCAAGGAGGTTTGGCCAGGTTGCTGGCTGGCCTGGTGTGCAGCAGGACAGAAACATTGCCAGCAGTTAATCAATTTTTGGAAGCTGAGCATTTTTGACTTGAACTCAGAGGGTCACTTCTATATTTTATTTAAAGAAGAGATCATTTTAGTTATCCATTAGAAAAATCCTATTTTGTATCATTTCAGTTAAGGACAAAGCCAAAAATGTAATTACATTTCTCCCTTCACATCACTAACTGTATCTGTCTCCCCCAAAAAGGTTTTAGTTCTTTAATAAAACCATCAGGGAGATCAATCAAAAGCATTTAATGCTGTGGTGCTTTTGCAGTTCATGTTTAAATGCACTTTGGGTCACAAACGAGGCAATTTGGACAGCAGAGCTCAAACCAGATTAGTAATAACACACAAAAAAGGCCTAATTCCTAATTTATTTTTCTTTTTTCTTGTTTTTTTTTTTTTTTTTTTTTTTGCACAGATACATACTCCTCCTCAGCTGCACCCAAGAGAATGAAATCAAACTCAAGGCAGCCCTGACAAGCACGAAGTCACAGACCCAAAAAGGGCAGTGCTGTTGCCTGCCTGTGCATGGCATGGAGTGCAGGAGAAGCTGCAGATCCCATCCAAACCCCCAGAGCTGCTGAGCTGCTCCTTGTCCGTGTGTGACCAGCCCTGAGGATGCCACCCCAGGCAGCATCTCTGGAATGATGCTCCTCCATCCCCCCAGTTCACTAGAAAACACCTCCAGGCTTCCTTTGCACAGCCACACCAAGAAAATGCCTTGCTCCACAGAGGAATTCCATAAGGAGAGGTTGTGTTTACTCCCCCAGACCATGAATTTCCAAACAGGCATAAAGTTATTAATTTTTTTCTCTTCTTTGAGTTTGAGGTGTGCATTTATAAAAGCATTAAACAGGCCATTTATTTGGCTTGTAACAGCAGTGACTACTCTTTGGCATGAAAAATGGCCCCTTGTGGGCTGAGCATTCTGCACACACAAGCTACCAGGAAGGTGTCTCAGCAGCCAAACTTTGCAGCCTCTAAAACAGAAAATATTAGAGCTTAATTGCAAGATTAAGGTATTTCCAACTGCACTCCTGAAAATCAAATAGAGGGCAAGTCTTGACCAGATTCCACAAATCACTAAGTAAAATATGCAGCAAGTTCTGAAACGACATTTAGAACACAATCATTTGTTCTCTCCATTCTCCTTGGGAGCCAGCATGGGGTCTGCAAAGAGCATGGGAGGAGGAAGTGAAATCACGAACGTTCATAAATATTTTCCCCACGCACAGTGAAGTTTTGAAAAGCTTTCAAAGCGAGCCTGGAAAATGAATTTCCTTCCAGGCAGAGGAATGAGGGTATGGGAGCATCTCCTGGTGGAGTGCAGAGGTTTAAGGAACAGCAATAATCATGTGGTGATGCCTTTCCCAGCTTTCTCACGTGCATCTGCTCCATCCCACTGTCCTCATCATCCTGTGACACTGCCACCAGCAGAAATGCTTTTCAGAGCTCCTGATTTTTAAGGTCTTCTCCAGGGAGAGAGTGATGTGTGTCCAACACAGCACAGCACACCTGGCAAGCCACAGAGAGCTTTGGTACCAGAACAGCAGCACCTCAATTCATAATCTACACAGGGTCCTCTGAGATTTATCAGCAGGGACATTTCAAATATGCTTTAAAATGTGCTGAGTCTACTAAGATTGGGCCCCAAGTGCTTTTCTATTGATTCTGCTTGACATTTCCAAATACCACAATTCCAAATTTAATTCACTGGTAATTGGAAAAACTGTAATGCATGTAAATGGACAAGAAGATGTGGGAAGTCCAAAAGGTCAAGCATCAGGAAAACGTGTCCCCAAGAACTAAATGATGCTTGTTTGTGTTTCTGTCACCCTCTTCTACTTGAATAATCAAAGCTTGGAGCTGAGCAGTTTTCTCAGCAGGATGGAGGAAGAAAGGCAATAAAAACCACAACCACTCTAAACCATGGAACCGGTTCAAAAATCACTGTTTTAAACTCCATCACTGACCAGAATTCAAACACACCATAGAGATGAGTCACTTCATCAGCAGATTACATGAGCAAGTGGGAAACTCAAGGAACAATTAATTTGAAAATGCTCTCAGTAGAATAAGATTCTCTCTACCTAGAAATCAGGTTTCTAAGATTTCTGCTACATCACAGCTTCTCTTTGCCAGCCAGTTGAAGGGGAGGCAGTGACAGAGAGAAAATCTTCTAGATGTCTAAGTTCAAACCTCAGATCCAGCTTGGTGATGCATGGTTGTTGGCAGGTGCCAACTGGGGTCTCTTCTTTACTGACTTGAGAAAACCAAACTTCTTCAGAGGAACCAAGGGCTTCAGTGACAAGAAATGGTGAAGGAGCATGCAGGGGATGCTTGCCCAGCTCTTTGCAAAGGGCTCTGAGCTGCAGCAAAGCTTGAGGGTTCACTGTGTTGATGGGGAATCAAGCCCTTTTGGGTAAAGACCGTCCATATGCTATACAAAATACACAATGACAAAATCCCCATATTTCTTCATGTTCTGGAGAATGAATATGAACATTTTACCAGGCAGTCTGACCTGCATTCCCCCCAGCACATGAGGAATCACCGATGGTCAGACACCCTGGTGTGTTTCAGCTCAAAGAGTAGAGCCTGATGGAAGTGCAATGCACAAAAAAGCAGAATTTATAGCCAGTCTTACATTGATGAAGGACAGGCATCCATTCCCACATCCCAAAAAGAGATTCCTCCACCCAGCCCACAGCAGCACATGTGAAAATACTTGGTAACTCCTTGGTGCAAGCAACATCTTTTGCATCACACTCTAGACCTTCAGACCATTCAGACCTGCAAACCTTCAGACCAAAGTTTGCAGATGAAACCACTGATTTTTAAAATGCTCTTTCCCCAGTGTACACTGGTATTTCAAGAGTTAACAAGCCAGCAGAAGCCAGCCCTAAAAGAGAAGGGAGGCAGGAAAAAAGCAAGTCTCTGGCCCTTGCAATCACAAACCAGCCTTAAGCCCTCCAAAAGGAAGTGAAGACATTCCTAAAATTCCTCGAGGATGAGAAGCAAGTTGCCAGCCAAATCAGAAGTCCATTTCTCCACTCTTTATGCTCTTAATGGCAAATCCCACATGAGCAATTTTAAGAGCCTCTTTTACAATGGAATTTTCTCCCTAGTGGCTACAGCACATCTAGGACTTGTCTCATGTTTACAGAAATGCACCTTTCTCCTCTGGGTCTACTGAAAAAAGCTGCTGTCAAACGACCTGAGGAAGGAATGCAGCACAGCCCAATACCATCATGCAATTTCCAGTGATTGTTTCTCTTACAATAATGAAAGGCACGGAAGAAATGTCTGGATAACTGCAGTGATTCTCCAAAGACAAGTTATAAAAGAGATGCTGAAGAGATTTTATGTAAAGGGGCATGGAGGGAAATAAAGTCACCTATTAGCTTTTATTTTGATTACATGCATTAAGCAGCATCCAGATCCCACTTTGAAACAAAAATGGTTTTGAGCAGATTGTCCCAGGAAGTTGAAATCCTGCCTGTTTCATGGGTAAGAAGCAATAAAATAACTGTGTGCTGTGGGACAGGTCTTTTCCTTCCTGGTTTTCTCACACCAGAGGAAGACTAAAACACTAAAACAGCAAATAACAGCATGCACATGGAGTGAAAGAATGACTTACCCTCCATCCACATCCAAGCTTTCTGGATGACCTGAGCTCAACAGCTCCAGCCCAAAACTTGGGTATGCTCCCTTCCAGTTCAACTTTCTATTTGGATGCCATTTTGTTCCCATGGTGACCAGGCCCCAATATTACATAAAAGAGCATAAAGTAATATTCTAAGATTCAGCACAGTACTCTCAATTTCCTGACCCTGGACAGGTGGGGATCTCCATTAGCAACACCTCTGATGCTGCTCCCACATATTTAGATGCTGATGTATGTGAATAAGGAGATGAGGGTGCCCTTGTCTGGCACTTTCAGAGACACCATGAATATTTAGAGGGATTTATCACTGGAAATACAATAAGAATTCAAGAAAAGAGAAGACTCCAGGGAGATCTTACCACAGCCTTTCAGTGTACAAAGGAGGTTTACAAGAAAGGTGGGAGAAGACTGCTTATCGAGGCCTGTAGTCATAGGACAAGGAGAAATAGTTTTAAAATTAAAGATGTTAAGTATAAATTAGGAAGAAATTCTTTCCTGTGTGGGTGGTGAGGCACTGCAACAGGTTGCCCAGAGAAAACGTGGATGCCCCATCCCTGAAGGTGTTCAAGATCACTTTGCATGGGGTGTGGAACAGCCTGGTCAATGGATGGCATCCATGCACATGATGGGGGGTTGGAACAAAAGGATCTTTAAAGGTCCCTTCCAACCCAAATCTTTCAAATACTCCTACATAACCTATTACAAGATCATTTTAGGCTGCAGTCAAACCTTTTCCTTTTGCCTCAAGAGCTTCATCAACAAGATGCAATAATCACTTGTTTTGGTTCACGTGCTTCAGTTGAGAGATGGGAGAGGAATGTACACACAGAGGACTGGCAGCTGTAGAGACATGAGCAAACTACAGCCCTGAACACATCTTTTCACTGCCTCCCCTTGCTCAGATTTACCTGGGGACACAGGCATGCAAAGTCTCTAATAAAAAGGTACTTTCTGTGACATTACTGTACACTTCTGCTAATCAGTAGGAACAGAAATGGAAGATGTGCCACCAGTAAATTCCATTTTTCACTAAAGAAAATAAAAAGTTCCAAGGCAATGTGAGAAGCTTCACAGTGACAGCAGCCAGTTGAGCAATAAAACCATTAATCTCCCCACTAGGCTGGGGCACATGGATCCCAGGGCTCTTCAGCCAATTTCCCTGAACTTTGGAAAGGCGTTGCAGCCATCTGGGAAGAGCAAACAAAACTTTTGATAACTTTTTGGAAGGTGCAGGACCATCTGTTTCCACACCAACAAGCAGGTGAGCACACCTGCCCCAGGCAAGGCAGCAGCACAGAGGGGAACCCCCTCCAACTTTATATCATTCTTTGGGAACAAAGAAAAGACCATAGGAAAGTGCCAGCCCAAGCTGTTTGTGTGTATTTTCCATGGGCATCATGTCACAGTTCAAGCTTTTCAAAATAAATACTTTAGTGCAGGATTCACTTTCTTTAATACAATAAGCCCAGGAAAACATAACCTGCTGTTCTGGCTATATCCTAGGAGCTCTGGTGAGCACTAAGAGATGCACTTTTCTTTGTGCTGAATGAAAACCAGAGAATAAAACTGCTGATCAACCTCCCCCATATCTACATGGCCCCTGCTTTGCAAGAGTGAGGCAACTGCTGAAGAGTGAAACAAGTAATGAAGGGTGAAACAAGTGGTAAACAACAAGTGATGAAGGGTGAACCAATCACAGCTGGTGGGATCAGGCTCAAAGCACATCTGGAGAAGGCAGTTCCTCACCCAAAGGGCAGCTGATGTGGGGAACTCCTTCTCAGAAGATTCACCATATTGTTTTAAGAAGAACCACGTGCATTTGCTTGTTCTGCTGTTCCTCCCCTGGCACCTTTCAGCAAAAGGTGGAGTCAGACCACCAGGCTGGGTGAGCTTTTGTTCTGGCCTAGTCTGGCCACTGTTCAGTTCCTACACTAAATATCATCAACCTAAAAAGATCTTTTAAAAATAATTCAAATGCTGAAAGACCCAAGCAGCTACTGACCAACCAAATGCGCTTTGTCACTGACTGCAACTTTGCTCTTGATTTCCATCCCCACCCATCCAGCCCAGCCTGCATTTCTTTTCATGTTGGGATTTGAGAAACCCAATCCCCCTGAACAACTGCCCTGAGCCCAGAAGGGCCATTTGGAGCTGACAGCTGCTGAGAGGAGAACACAAAGCCCTCTTCCTGCCAGAGTCCTTCCCTGATACCCTTGCAACCATTTCCCAATAGACAGAGATTTTGCACAGGCTTTCTATCTCTTTGCTGGTATTTTCCATCTTAACAAGTTTTTAATGTTTTATGTAGCAAGGATGCCCCTGCCATTTAAAGAGGGAAGCATGCAGTAGTAATTATTCATTAAAAACACATCATAAGTGACCTTTACACTGAAGCAGAGGAAGCCACGTGCCTGCCCGGCTGTATTCTGGCAGGGCCAGAAGTTTCAAAGGGAGCAAATATTTTCATGCAGGATAGCCAGCCTAAGCTATCTTGTAAAGGTGCCTCATTCTTGAGAGAACAAAAACTGTTTAAAACATCTCAGATCAAGTATCCACAAGTCAATATACAGTTCTGAAAAATCGAAGTGGAAAGGAGAAGTCACCATAGTGCTTGGTCCAAGCTGGCATCTCACAACCCCCTTTCATCTCAGCATAGTGAAAAATCAACATTTTGTTTTCCTTGCCATACAAAATACAATTTCTAGACAGGAGAACTAATGGGGAGTAGCTGTCTCACCAGGAAATATGAAGAATATTGGTGTTTCTACTGCAAAGTAGATCTACAGATTGAATCAAAATCCAAGGCACACCTACAAGCCTTGCAGCAAGAGCTGGAGCCCTTTGTTTACAGCAGCTGTTTCAGTGGGATATGCAGGTCAGTTTTGCTCATACAAGCCACAAATCCCTAATGCAGCAAAAATATAAAGCCTGGTTTTGCAGAAGGAGGTAATGTAGCTCTTTTATTCCTGGAAGGGGACAAATCCCATCTTTGGGTTGTATTTCAGGCATGCATGTAGGAAGCAGAGCATCATACAAGCAAGTGAGAAGCAGAGCCAACATACACACAGAATCCAGGCACCAGAATCATTTGCAAAGCAAAACTAACGTACATCACTTTATGCATGATTACATTTTCAAAAGCAAGAAGTGTTAGGAAATATTTTTGAAGACAGTCAGTAATGTTTTGCAGGAATCGCTGACTCAAGCCCTTGATCCGGCGTTTAGCTGATGACTGGAAAACAGCCCTGGCTATGTTTATTCTTTAGACAAAGTCCAGCTAAAAATGCATCCAGGCTTAAATAATCTGTGTAACAATGACCTCAAAACCCCAAATACAACACTGCATTGCATGCAGGTTTCCCAGCAGGATAAAGCATTGTCAGGGCTCACACCCAGCTCTCCGCTTTGGATGCACAATCTCCCAACACAGCGTTTTCATCTTTAGACCACTCTTGGAAGTAATGCACTGTTTCATTTCCATTTGCATTTCAATATGGCCCCAAGGGCTTTACATACATCTGGTCCTCACTGTGTTAAGATTCTTCCCAAACACCATATTGCCTAAAGATGGTGAGACAAAGGATGTGCTGCATTTTGAGCAACCTCATGCGTGGGCTCTCGGCCAGAACAGCGAACAGAGCATCCTGCATCCTACCCTGTTTCACTCTGCAGGTCTCCATGCCAGCTCTGCTTTACAAACAGCAGCAAATGTCACCATCCCAGTTATCTCAGGTGGGGAGAGCCAGAGGAGGAGGCACAGCTCCAAGCTCAAGGTTATACATCGAGTCAGGAACGAGCCACCAGGAATATTTGACTCATCCATGTCAGAAGATCCCAAACTTTCCATGTTACCTAAACAACAAGAGCCTAAGGGAAGACACTATAACGGGTCTGCTGTGCACAGCTTGGGAATTACAGATCTCACACACAGGCTGGGAGCTTTTTATCCATCACCTTGCTGCAAGTGCTTCCCTCTCTTCCCCCACACAGCCCAACCCAGCAGCAGTTTTGCTCCCATCACGCATGTCACCTTCAGTGGGAGAGGACTTCATATATTTTGAAGACATTCATACTTTTGTACAGCATTATTATTTAGGATCTGTGAGCTCTTCCAGAGGGTGAAATCCTGCTTTTCTTCTAGACTGAGGAGTATTTTTATCCATGCTTTCGGTGTCTCCCGCCCCAACGCTGGCCCTAATTCCCCTGGCACACCCACCATCATCTTGGGGCTGAGCACAGGCAGAGATGATAAATGAGACCAAGTGCCTCAGACCAGCCATGAGGCTGATTAACCCTCTCTTCTCCTCAGAGAGCTCAGGTTGGACACACCAATTTTACTTGTGCCATGCAGGGGACTGGCAGTGGGGAGATGGTCCCTCCTGCCTGGAACAGGGTCAGCATCTGGCTGCTGGTAAGCACAGAACTGCAGACAGGAGGATCCTCAGACCCATTTTAAAACCATCTTAAAATAGGGTGCTGCCTCTCAGTCGAGCCAGCAGCACCAGCCTTGCCAAGATGCTGAAGCTTTCACTCCTCACATGGGTGTTTACTCCTCCCCAACCACCCGCACGTCCCAGCCCTTCCCAGCCTCCAGCACCCACTGCTGAGCATCCTTTTGGCACAGGTGTCTCCAGCATGGAGCAGAACTCTCTTACCTCTCCATCTGTAAAATAAATATATAATTTTTTTCGAAGCAAGGACACATATCAAAGAGCACAGGATGCAGCACAGTGACTCATGCAAGCAGCAAAGTAGAAACTTGGCTGCATCCGTGCCCGCACAGGGCATTCTGCATCTCTTCCTATAATTAGTCCTTCAAATGCTAGAGGGGAAAGGAACAAATTCAAAGAGGTTTTACTTCCCAATTATTCACATATTTCCAAATCAAATGGTTGTCTGTCAGAGAGCAACATGCCATTGCCCTAGGATATCAAAATGCAAACTGAAAAGTCTATCCAGGAACAGGATTTGCTTTCATTACATTTATATCACCTAATTCATTTTAAGATTATATATAATTAGTCTCTCCCTCCCTTCCCCACCCCAATCCAATATACTCTCCCAAGCAATTTCAGAACATGCCACACATGCCAATGGCACTTCTAAGGCAGCAGTCTCTTGCCTTTCAAACAATACATGGAATTTTAATTTCTTTTTTTAGCATTTTCTTCTTTGAATTGCCATATCTTTCAGGTGTGCATCAGTATTTTTATTTTAATTTTTTTTCTTTTTGTAGCAAACACCTCTAAGGAACTTTTTATCTTTCCTCATTTGCCTTCTGACTGAGATTTCAGTCTGCCATCCCTAATGTTTCACAGCCATTTTCCATCACCATCAGACTCTGTGTGCTACCTTCATTTGAATGTCTCCATTTTCATTTTAAATCCTCCTGATTCCAGCAGGTAAACCTACAGTAAGGTTTAATTGAGAGAAAGCCAAAGCCTGGATCACTTCCCCATCAACACATCATTACAGCATCCCTCCCAGCAAGGATGCAATTTCCTTGAATCATGGAATGGTTTGGGCTGGAAGGGAACTTCAAAATGTTCTCATTCCAATCCCCTGAAATGGGCAGAGACATCTTTCACTGGACAAGGTTGCTCAGAGCCCAGTCCAGCCTGGCCTTGAGTACTTCCAGGGGTGTGCACTAGAAAAAAGTGAGCCCCCTGATCCTGTAAAAACTCCCAGCAAACACATGAGGAAACTCTGGAGACAGACAAGGGTATTCTGACCAGCTGTGAATAGAAGATAATTATTTCATTACTGTTAATTTCCTAATAGGGAAGGAGGAGGATCTTTCCCCATGAGGGAGAGACAGTGTTTGTTGCTGCTTCCTGCTCTTCTCCACCCTTCTGCTGAGATTTCCCTGAATTTAGGGGGAAAATCACATCAACCACCAACCACTTCAGCACAAATGATGTTGGGGCTGGATGAAAAGCATCCCATTTCTACCAGAGGTGAAACAGCACATCATCAAAAACAAGGAATCTGCCTGGAGTGTCACTGCTGTCATCCCAAAGCACTTGTTGGGTTTAAGTGAGATGAAATCCAGCATTCCCCTACAGCAAGATGCCACAGGGGTGTGATGAGTCCAGGATCCCACAGCATTCTACTGCTTTGCACTTTCAGCTGCAGCCCTGTACCTCTTCTCTTCACTCTTTTGAAACAATGGATTTTTGATTTCTTAAGCAACAAAACAGGGAAATCACTTTTGAGAGCTTCTTCCACTTTGCAAAAGCCAATTTATAGAAAAACCCAAAAAGCCAAGGGGTATTTCACCCAGTTTCTACACGAGCCCTTGACCCTGGGAGGCTGGAACTTGGATCAGCTGTTTGGCACCAGGGCTTTGAGCACCTCTAAATGACCAAGAGAAAAACACCAGAGCTCTTAACTCAGTTAACTCACAGCCCTAAAGGTAACACCAGAGTGAAGATGAGCTCATTTTATCACAGAATAAAGATGAAGACAACCACAAAGGAAGGAGCTGCTTTGTGCTGAAATAGGGACCAGCACCAGCAGGCAGTGTTGTCTGGATGTATAAACACCCAAAGCAAAAAAAGCATCACAACCCCCCATGAAAAGAGAAGGCAAGAAATAAAATAAAAGGGAAAAAAAAAATAAAAACATCATTATTTAACTCTATCAAGGAGAAAATATGGCATCCTGCACTGCTTCCAAACAGAGGATGCAGGAGTCTAAAATAACAACAGTTCTGAGGGTGAGGACATTGGGGACAATGAGCCTGCCTGGGATCACTGGCACAATGCCAGCTGCAAAGGCAGGGAGAGGATGAGGAGGCAGCCTGGTGTGGAAACTTCTGCTGCTGTGAAGGCACCTCAAGCCCTGTGAGCTGGGAACTCCTCTCCCTACCCCAGAATCTGCCCAAGGGGGACAGGGAGGGGCGTTTCTGGTTTGGCATTGTTCACATGGGCAGAGAGGAGGGGGGGATGGAGGGTGAGGCAGCCCAGCTTAGGCACATTAAAAGGGGAAAGTACAGTGATAACTGACACCCACCACAGATTTATGTGGGGTTTTTAGCTTAATGAATTCCCAGAAGCACTTTGAAAAACTCCCCATCTCCTCACACGACCCTCAGTGCAAACAAGTCCTGCAGAGCCACCTGTGACAGAGCTGCCTAACTCAGAGCAGGCTCATGCCAGCACCCCAGAATGTGCTGCTTTGCAAGGAATTTTGAATAATCTTGCTGCTTTTTAAACACTGATCAAGATCAGGAGCACCAGCTCCCATTTCTGTTTCTTCAACTGTTTTTACTTCCTATTCTCCAACATTAAAACCACTTGTTCCCCTCACTGCGATTCCCCGCTAAGTCCCAGCATCTTATTTCCAGATTTACTCAAATTTTTTTTTTTCAAGCTGCACACCTTCAAATGGGAAGCAAAAGTGCTGTTTGTTATCCCTCCCTCCTGGCTGATCCTCAGGTATGACTGACATATCATCTGCAAGGGATTTTCCACATCATGGGCTCCCTCTTACAGCTGCAGCTGCCTGCAATGGGTCTGTGGCTTGTGCACACATGGAGCTGTTCCAGCAGAGCTGCTCAGGCTCCTGCTCCTTCTCAATACCCACAGGAGAGTGTGTTTATCCTGGAATAATACTGTTTTGTTTCAATTTAGCCTCGTGGTTATACTGCAGTGAAATAAACCAGATTAAAAATTAATCTCCACTCCAGATTAGGAATATCTAGATGGATGCAGCCATTTGGGAGCAGCTTTTTCACATTAAATCCATATCATGTTTTAATTTCAACAGCTCATCTGACCACATCTGCAGCAGCCACTTCCTAAAAGCTGCAGTGCTGAAAAGCAGGGAAGCTACTGAGCTCCTGCAGACAGTTCCTCCAGTCAGGAATTAGTAACACTTTAAACCAGGTAGGCAAACAGGGGGTGTGCTGAGCCAGAGCATTTCAACAATGATCCAAAGAGCTCTGCCCAGTGCAGCATCCAAGGAGCTGTTGGCAGCAGCACCAGCCAGGTTTGTGTCACTGGAGGAAAGCCTCACGTGGATGGGATTTCACTTAAAAACTCAAAGAGCACAGCACTCAGCACAGGGACACCTTCTCCACTGCAGTTTTTGTTTTAGCACCAAGATTTGCTGGTTTGCATCCAAATTCCCATATTCCTGACCTGTCCCCTTCTGCAGAGCATTGCATTGCTCATCATCAAGGAGAGTCTGCAAACCAGAAAGCCACTGCTCTGATTTTATCTGTACTGGAAATCCCTCATGCAGCTCTGGGAATGCCCTCTTGTGTCTCCCTGTGCTGAAGCTCTGCTGGATCTGGGTCTTCACTTCTAACAAAGATCACCACGAAGGCAAAACGTGCTGAGACCTGCTGCAGAACAGGAATTAAAAGCCTTCAGGAATGCTGACTATCTGCTCCCCACAAAATCTTTGTTGCAGAAAAGCTTCAGACAGAAAGATCAAAGCACATGTGGAAGTCCCCACTGACCTGAGCAACTCCAGGAGGAGTTTCCAAGTGCCTCAGCAGATATTCCCCTTGGATTCTGGAAGCAGGGATGAGTCAATATCATGTGCTTTTGGGAAATCCCTCCTTGCAAACCATCTGCCTAAGGGGTGGCAAGGACAGAGAGCTCATTGCAGCAGTGTTAGAAATCCAGCAACTTTCTCTTGCTTTTTAGCACATGGGGAAGTCCAATGAATCTGCATGATGTTTTCTGGGGCACAAGAGGAATCCCAGACTCAGAGCATCCTCAGTAAGAGATTAAGGAATGACCTTTTTTGTTTGGTTTGGTTTTTTTTTTGGCATCCTCAGTAAGAGATTAAGGAATTACTCTTTTTTTTTTTTCCAGAGGAATCATCTCCATCAGCCAAATGTGCATTCCAGGTATTTTCTGTGGTTCTCCTCTCACTATCCCAGGATGGAAGATTCCTTCATTATCACAGGATGAAAGATTTCTATCCCCTGATTCTTATTTCCATCTTCCACTTAGAGAGGAAGGACACAACTTCTTCCCACACTATCTTCTCATGCTGGACTAGCAGGAGAGCTCAAGCTCTCTGAAAACAAGGTTTTCAACTCAAACTCCATGATTCATTAGGTTTCTTGGTCCTATTCCTTCAGCAGAGCTTTCTGCCACATGATGGGCATTCCTTCAGGATTTGGAATTGATTTACCCAGTATAATTTTGCTCCTCATCCAGCTGTTTCCAGCTCTACTGACTGCTAAGCAATCTTAAAGGCTTAAGTAGCCTCTTATCTTGGACAGGATTTTAAGCATCCAGCACAAAGAAGACAGGTTGTGGGTATCAGAAGATCAAGTTCCTCTGTCCATGCTATGTAGAAGGTTAAATTAGTGCACAGTCCTCTTAAACAACCTTAACACCTACAAAATCTCAAGCCCATCACACTAAACTTCTGCTGGGTAATTCCTTTTCTCATCCCAACATTTCCCTGAATGGTCAGCCTGTGGCTGAGTATCCCACAGCAAATTCCAAGCACATAAATA
>NW_005054367.1:2492488-2497144 GCF_000277835.1 Geospiza fortis
GGCAATGGAGTAGGTTTGACTGGTTGCAGTTTAGTGCTGTTTTTAGAATGTGCTTGTTGAAAAGAAAATGAGAAATACACATCCCACCCTCCAAAAATGAGATCTTTTGGAAAGTAAAGCTCAGGGCTCATTAGAAACGAGCTTCACTTAATCACAAAGCATTCCTCCCAGCTGGCCCTGTAAAATGTCATGGTTAATCCAGCCTCATTGCAAGTGGATATTTTTTGATAATGCATCAGGTGCAAAGCAGTAATTTCCTCGTGATGAGGTTGAGTTAGGAGGGGCTGCAGCAAAGGCAGCTCCAGCAGAGCAGACCGGGATTTCTTTCCAGTCTATCCCCCCCCTGGGGAAGAGGGACACATGCCACTGATGCGTCCCTCATTTTCCACATGGGCATTTCATGGGGCAAAGATCATTCCTTGACTGTCAGACAGGAATGAGCAGACCATGATGTGCCTCTTTGGAGCCACTGCTCCTGCAGGAGGGATTTCCCAGAGGTGCCTCCTTTGGCACAGATCTGAGCCCACCTCTGCCCTCTCCCCTGGGTAAACCACACCCCACAATCCTGTGTGAACAAGGTAAGATAATGGGACAGAAAGGGAGATGAATAGCTGAGCAATTATATATATTTTATGTATTATGTGCATTTTTCCTCAACCAAAACAAACCACCTCCATTGTTACTGGCAGAGTGAGTGTGTTACATTCCCCACTGAATAATTGCTCTGTTTCAAGAGGATGGGAGATTCAGAAGGTGAGAGAGATGCGGTCCTCATGAAAGAGATACTGTCCTTGAAGCAGTGATTGCAATGATGTGTACCCACAAGAAAACACCTCCCTTAAAAGCAGAGGATTCCAGCTATAATATACAGTGATAGAACAGTATTTCCATTATAGGGTCAGAGCCCATCTGAGGGTGACACCTCTGTAACTAAAGGCAGAGATTTTCATATCAGTTTATGTAGGCAGAATCAAGCCTCTGTTTGAAGGATTTCCCTCCAAAAGCAAAAGATCTGCCAGGTTTCTGGATGCCTTTAATTACTGCAGCATCTCTGTTCCAAAGCCAAACTGCTCACCCTTTTACCCTAACACACAACAGAGATTTTCCTTTGTTAACATTAAAACATTCATGCCCATAAGTGTCTGTTCTCCATTTCATTTATAGCACAGTTAAATTGAGAGTCACTGGCCAAACAAAAGCAGCAGTCCAGTGTTCAAAGCATGGTTAATCTTCCTGTGTAGTGTGAAGTACAGACAGATCACAAGCAGGTTTTTTAAATGCAATCTCCTTCAACTTCCACTTTTTTTTTTTTTTTCTTTTTTCCCCTCTGTGGAATTAAATCCCTGTGGTAGGTACTATTAGAAACAAGTCACATTCAGCAATCAATGGCTGGGTGATGCATGCTCACCCTCAATCCCTAACACACCTGGCCAGGTTTGCCCATCCCAGCTGTGGCATTCACTTCTGCCAGTGGTGTGCAGGGTGTCTGTCCCACAACATAAATCACAGAACAAAGAGATTCTCCACTGATTTTTCCTTCCACTGATATTTTTCACCTTTTTTATTGTTTGTTTGGTTTTTTTTTTAACAGGATGGTGTCAATATAAAGCACCAAGTCTTTATCAGAAGATATTTACAAAGGAACACAGACTAAGCCACAGCAGCCATGGGAGGAATTAATGCAATGGCAGCTCACATCTCTCCATACTAGGGCCAAAATAAGCCCAAATAGAAGCAGCACATCTGCTCCCACTATCCTCAGTGTATTCTTCAAACAATGGGAAGAAAAGCCTGGAGAAGCACTGACCCTCACTTCATTCAAAGAGTGCCCCTGCTCAATTCATGAAAGTTTGCCTTTCCTTTTCAAGTGAAAAGGCCAGAAGAATACTTGGGAAACCAAAAGATTGCTTGGGGAAAAAAAAATCATTTTAATTGAGGGAGGTTTCAAACCATCAAACCCCATAAACTTGTGTTAAAAGATTTACAGCAAACTAGTGTGCTGGAGATTTGATTTTTTTTCTGGGTTTTTAACAGGGGAAAGCAAATACAGTTTTTTAACCAATTTTCCACAAAGAGATTTACAACACTAATGTGCTGAAGCATAAACTGATACAGTGACAAACCCCCTTTCTCCTTGAATGTGCTAATAAGGTTGATCCTTTCTCCAAAGCTTTGTTCTTGGGAGGTTTCTGCAATGAGTTCACTTCTTTCACCAGCAGAGCCCTGCTCATGTGGAAATCATTGGGATGAATACATTCACTGCTTCATCTGGCCCTCAGCATCAGGTCTCAATTGGGATTTGGGGTGGTGGGCAAAGGACTGGACAGCAATGCAATGCAAAAAAAAAAAAAAAGAAAAGAAAAAAGAAGAGATAAAGAAAAAAAGAGGGAGGGTTGCTTTTACAATGCAAAGTGAAGCATCATTTAAAATGAGCTGTCTGGGAGTGGGAACAGCTATCACAGGGCATGCCAGTCCTGGAGTGCAGCTTCCCAGCACCTTCATGTTAATGAGCAGCAGCATCCACCTGCAGAGTCATCCCAGCTGGCCAGGAAGCCCCACTCCATGCCACCCATTTATCAAGGGAGCAATGACCCCACACTATGAGAGTTTAACAACAGAAACACTAAACTGAAGTTACCTGCAGGGGTAAAAGGCCCTAAAGCAGAAATTTAAGGCAAACTTAAGAAATCCCACCCCAGTGAGACACACAGGGGAGTGGTTTGACTTTTCAAGAGCAGTGAACTGACCAAAGGCACACACAGCCAAAGGAAGACAGCGAATTCTCAGGGTCAATATCCATTTTGCCCATTAAACACAGCAAGGCAGGCACCTTGCTCAAAGAGGGAGTTTTGGTATCATGGAGTGATTCCTGTAAAAAGCCAGGCTGAGACTCTTCTCCTCAGCCTCCACCTCTGTGCAGCAGCACATTGTCACACTGAGAAGCAGCCTCAAAGGTGCTCCACCGTGCAGCTACCAAAGTTCAAATCATCTCAGTAACCTCCAGGTTTTTGCTTTTCCAGGTAACCTCAAGCAAAGCCAGCAGCCTCCTCCAATTCCTGTTGCAAATAGCTGTGAAGAAGTCCTGCTCCATGGCCATCAGTGGATGCAAACAAAGGTCAACAGGGACTTTGGCTCTTCTAACACCCCAGGACAGCATCACTTTGAAGACAGATGAAGTTTAAAAACAAACAAAATCCCTGCGACTCACAGCTGCTCTCCTATGTCGGGGCTGTGGCCAAGGAAGGATTCCTCCTGCAATATTTATAGCTGAACACGTGCTGCATTTATTTCTTGAAGACCAGAAATCTCCTCAAGGCTGTGGCAATGAACACATGTGACAAGACATTTAACTCTTTCCCACTAAAGGGCCTGTGAGACAAATGTGAGGGTAAGTGCGCTACCAACATGGGACAACAAGGATTTTCTTTAATATCCCACAAATTTCAAAACCTTTTTTTCCACCCCAAACCAAGAGGCATCTCCAAACCTCTTTTATTACTCATCTGAGTGCCCAAGGAAGAAAATGTATATTATACAGTACTTTCCAGGGACTTCACAAGTAGGATCACTGCCATCTGAGCAGGACCAACACCTGCTAAAAAATTATCACATGCATCGACCTGTGATTGCTCCCAGCCCAAGGCACCTGAAAATATTTCTAGTGTTGAAAATTAAGCTGCCCAGGGGTGGAGAACAGAGGCTGTGCACCACCCAGCCCACTGTTAACTCTGTAAGCTGTAATAAGGTGCAAGATGTGGTCCTTGGGAAGGGACTAAACCCCATTTAAGACCCCACTCCCCAGCCAGACACCTCTATCCAAACTGGATACTATGCCCTAGATATGGTCCTTGGGAAGGGACTAAACCCCATTTAAGACCCCACTCCCCAGCCAGACACCTCTGGCTGGTACCCAAACTAGATACAGTCGTTGGGAAGGGACTAAATCCTATTTAAACCCCCCTTCCCAACCATATTCCTCCATCCAAGCTGGCCCCTATGGCACCCTGCTCTTGCTGCTGGTTAGAGCAGTATTTATGGCACAGGTCTCCCTCCATAAAATAAACATAAACGACTTAGCAGCACAAACACGGGCTGGACACGCAAGACAGAGTATAAATAACCTGCTTACCCTTAAAACCTTTTTCCAGCTCACCTATGCCAAGTGTTTGTGCAGAATCCCTGTCTCAATTTAGAAACCAAATGTATTTTGAAGAGGAGCTGACACCGAGCGTCCCCCGCCTCCAGGCCAGCGGAGCGGCCGCGCCGGCGCCGCTGCGAGCAGGGAGCCAGATCCTCCCAGCTCATCGTTTCACCTTCCCAGCAGGAAAATACTGCAGGGCAAGGGCAAGGGATAAAATGGAGATGGATGAGGAGTTTTCTGTTTAGACATGCCTTCTCCTTCCTTTTAAACAGGGCCTCAGAGCAGCCTGGAAAGACAAAGCCCAGCCGGAGGTGCTGGGATGCACAGAAGGGGCAGAGCCAACCTGCTGGCAGCACTCAGGTGAGCTGGCCAAGAGGGATTTGAGGCTTGGCCCTGAAGCCCATGGTGTGCGTGCCAGCTGCCTCTCAAGCCCATCATGAGTTCAGATGTAAGCAAGGCTCTTAAGGACAGGAGTTCTGCTAATCTGAGCTCATCTCACCCAGTGCCACCCTGCT
>NW_005054367.1:2497155-2524457 GCF_000277835.1 Geospiza fortis
TGAACTCCAGGCATCGACTCCTTGGCACCACAGTGACAGCCTCACCCTCACCTCTTAGCAGGGGCCTTTCAATCTGTTATTTGGTCCCTTTTGTCAGAACCCAAAAAATTCCTCTGACTGCCCTAAAAAACTCCAGACCCTGACAAAAAGCTCAAAGACCTTAGCACAGAGTCAAAAACACCTTTGCCTTCAATCTTAGCCCATAGAAACAATTACCAGATTTGTGCAAAGAGTTACAAGCCACAAAAGTTTGAATAAAATGACAGTGAATTTATCACCGAGTGAAAAAGTAAAATTTTAAAGTTTTTAGAATGAGTTCAAGAAGAAAAATAGAAGAATCTAAACATGTCCACTCTTTCTCCTTCTTCTTCTTCTTCTTGTCCTCCATCTTCTGCTGTAATAGTAACACTTTTAAATTAGAGTAGAAACAAACTGTCTAACACAATAAGTAATAAAAAATATTGTAATTAATGTACAAGTAGTTTTTAATATAAAAAATAACACCACCTTAAAAGCAGTGTGCCTCAACCCAACCTGCTAAACAGACCTCAGCAAGTCAAAGAAAAAATGTTATAGATAAGAAAAAAATAAACAACCTTAAGAACAAAAGCCAAAAAATTCCTGTTTTCTTCTTCAGCCTCAAAGCTAAGAAAAAGAGACTTTCTAACACCTTGAAGTTACCTCGACACCAAAAACCTCATCACCTTTCTTCTGTTAGAAGCTGAGGCAACAGTCTGTGGCCAGATGTCACAGAAAGAACAGTTCATGGAGTACAGCTGCAGCACCCACCTTCTCCCCACGTGGCTTTTTGGCAGTGAAATGTGGTTCCTGCTCATCTGAGTCAGGAACAGCTCATCCATGAGCTGGCACTGGGCTCCATCTCTGCTCTTGGCACAGCCAGCCCCGCTCATCCCCTCCCTGCACCACCCCAGGGAGACAGGGAGAGCTGATGGAGGGGCAGCACATCCTGGCACGCCTGGATTTTCATCTCTGGTAGCAAAGGTGGAAGGCCAAACTCAAAGTTTACAAGCTGAAGCTCTGTTTACTCATGCAATAAGAGATGCAGGGGGCAAGATTATCACAAGATAATCACTCCCTTGATTTGTTATAAAGCAAAGCCAGCTGCTTCTAATTCCTGCATGGTACCAGCTGCTTTCCAGGAACCCACCAGCACAGGAAAAGTTTCGATTGCTTTCCTCCTCAACTGTTTCATTCCAAACTTTAGAAAATAATCACACTGCAAACAGTGCTGCATCCATGTCCCAAAAGCACTCGCTGCTTAAACGTGAAAAAAACCACCCAGTCTTACAAAAACTACTCATTCAAGATTCATCTGTGCTCAATTAAAGAACAGAGGAGCAGCTGATGAAAACATTTACAAGCTATTATTAATTTTTACCAGGTGGGGAAGCCAAGAGGAATCCAGATATTCAAATTTTTGCCAGGATTGATTTTTATTCCAGATGCACAAATTAAAAAAGCAGTTGTAGAAGGTTGTTTTGCCTCAACAGAATTGGTACGTGCAGCTATCAATAACCATTGCAAGAAATAAAACATTTGCAAGGAATAAAATACCTGCATAATCAGAAATTCAGTGGAAGTCATCTTTCCTGGTACTGGGTGTGCTAAGCACAGGGCACATGGCCTGGCACTAATTATTCAAATAGCAAAGTACTCTGGGACTCAAAATCCAGAGGGACAAATGGGAACAACAGTGGTAAAAATGATGAAAATGGGGACACCCCAGATGGGTCCAGCATCATCCCCACCTCCCACAATATGGGCATAAGTGGGGAAATCACTGAACCTGCTGCATTCCTTCTCAGTGAGGGAGAATTGGCAATTCCCCTAAAGTGATCCCAGAAGGAGCAAATCCCCGTTTGCCTCATTCCCCAGAGCAGCCCACAGGGACCAGCTGTGATGCCCATGGGTTGCATGTGCCCAGAGCACTCATGGGGCTGATTGTGTGTTCCCCAGCTCTCTGGGGGACTCCTGCTGGGCATCACTGCTGCCCTTTGAGCCTTGGGACAATTCCAGCAGCTTTTTATGGCCGTGGATTCACCCAGGAGGCCACATGAGACTTGTATGAAAGGGAACCTGCACTGCAGAGCTGCTGTGGTAGGGAGCAGGTGAGAGCCATGCGAGCATCCCCGCTCGTGTTTCCCTAGCAACTCCAGCTCCTGCTTCCCTTTACACATCCCCTTCCTCTCTCCAAAGCAGGCCAAGATTGTCTCCATCATTCAGCCACACAAACCAGACATGAGGGGAGTTCTGTGAGCCCTGTGTCCATTCAGTACAAATATTGATGGAGGATGCATTGACATTAAATCCTCTCTCTGCACGTGCACTAAACCTCCCCTAGAAACACAGGAGGAGGAAGAGAAAAAGTATCTCAGCATCCCACCCAAAGCCTCTCAGCATTTGGTATAAAACCAAGGATGAAGCTGGAAGACCAAACTCCCGCACCTGCTGGCAAACCTGGATGTGCCTGGGCACGTATCACCCAAACCCAACAATCACACAAGGGGTCCAACATCCTTTAAAAAAACAGATCTAAGGCTCTGACCTGGCCAGATATCAAGGTACTTAAGTTGGTTTTTTTTTATGGTTGAGGCCTGCAACATCTTTGCCAAGCTGGAGAACAAAGCACAGCCAAGGTAGGCACCCCAGACTCTCACCCATCCATCATGCCCTTCCTCTCACTCAACACCAACTCTTCACCAGTTAAACCAGCTCCTGACACTGCTTTTTTGCCTCTCCCTATCATGAAAATCACACTTGAAGTTCAGGCATGAATGCCCAAACTCAGTTGTGGGCATTAATCAGGCTCCATCCATTCAGACCTATCCCACAAGAGAGGAATTTGCTTGAAAAGCAGATATTTAATCACCTCCTGCTTCCCTCAGCATTGTGGCTGAACCATCCCTGGCTGAAGTAGCCAGAGCAATAAAAGCTCAAGTACAGGCACAGTGATACCAGTGAAAAAAATACCAGATGGGTGGATGGTCTCACCCAAAATACCCCTGTCTGACCAACAAGGGTTATTTGATATAGATTTGGAATGTATTTTGTCCTTTACAGAAGCACTGACCTGTTTGTTTACTAATGTCAAAGGTGTAGCTGAAAAAAGCTGGAGATTTGTGACAATTCTTTTAGACAAATTCTTAGGGAAATTCTCAGGGAAATTCTCAGGCAGCTCAGGACTTAATCCTAACCTAGCCAAGTGAGCACATTAGCAGTTGTTTAAACTGAAACTAAAATATGCTCAGGCTTCTAGGCTTTGTGGAAGCAACCTGGTCTAGTGGGAAGTGTCTCTGTCCATGGCAGGGGTGTTGGAAGTAGATGATCTTTCAGATCCCTTCCAACCCAAACCATTCTATGATTCTATGAAGGCACACACTTAAAAAACCCAACCAAATAACAACAAAACCAGAGCAAGAAATGCCACAGAGGAGAGGAGGCTCCCAGTTTTCTCATAAGATGTATCAGATTGCAGCTAAATCTAAACCCACACCACAGGAACACACCTTCATCCCCAGTGAAGCCAAGACTAATCTTTGACCCCTTGGATTAAAAGAAAAAAAATACACCCCAAAAGCCCATCTCTCAATAAATTACCTGATCTCTGGTTATTGCTCCTACTTTTATACCAGTGTAGAAGGAGGGGATCAAGTTAAACCTTTTTGATTAGTTAGCATTAAAAGAAAACCCACTGTGATGCTGCCATTGAGTGCTCTGTGCACACACATGCTTTGCTGACCAAAAAGCCTTGAAATGTGCTTGACAGGCCACATCCAAAACTCAGACGTTTTAGGCTCAAAACCACGTGTGGCCAGAATGAGAAAGCACTCCTGTGGCAGAGGAGAAGCTGACAATGAGTGGAGCTTCTCAGTCTATCTCCTCAGTGGCACAAAATCCATTACAACCAGAGATGAAGTCAAAATGCCGTGAATAAACGAAGCTGGGGAAGGCAGCAGCCGTAGAATTCTGCAGGATTGCAGCAGCTCTGGGTGCCCCAGCAGGCAGGGGTTTGCTGGAAGGTTTCTGGAGGGCTGGCCCACGGGGCAATGCCTCCTGCAGATCCATGGGGCAGCTGGGCTTTGCACCCCAAAACCCCAGATGGGAGAAAACACCTGGCCAAGATGATGGCAGAGCAAAGGTCTCAGAAGCCAGCAGCAGGAACACACAACCTTCAAAATCTCCATCTATTGAGATGGCACCTGTGTCAAAAGGCTGAGCAGGAAAACAGAGGGGGCAGATGTCACAGACACATTTTCTGAAAAATCCTTTCCTTAGGATTTTTTCTCCTGAGAAGCTGCGAGGCCTCGGGAACAAAATGTAAACAATGGTTATCTGCTGCTGTGGAATGCAACAGGTGCATCTGTGATTGGTCTCATGTGGTTGTTTCTAATTAATGGCCAATCACAGTCTAGCTGTATCGGACTGTGGCCCAGACACAAGCCTTTGTTATCATTCCTTCCTTTTCTATTCTTAGCTAGTCTTCTGATGAAATCCTTTCTTCTATTCTTTTAGTATAGTTTTAATATAATAGATATCATAAAATAATAAATCAAGCCTTCTGAAACATGGAGTCAGATCCTCATCTCTGCCCTCATCCTGGGACCCCTGTGAACACAGTCACAGGCAGAGATGCAATGCCATCACCAAACATCTCCTTTAGGAAACACTTGGGATAAGAAGAGCTCATGGAAGGAAAGTTCAAGATACAGCAAAGGACTTACAGCATTTTTTTTAATAGCTAAAACCTGGAACATTTCTTTTCATCAGGATATAAAAATGTGGATGACAAAGAGCATGTCACTGCTCCATTCCATTTACACACATCCCCCCCAGGGCTGCCTAACATCTGGGTAATGTCATTAAAAACAACCAATCCAGAGCATTCAGACCACATGCTTTAGTCCTCTCTCAGCAAAGGTCTTATAGAAATTAATATATGCTGCAACAAGAATAACAAGATGTGCTCCACTGAACAGGGGCCAAAACTGGGACACAGGATGGCTTCAGCCAAAATTTCATGTTCTTGGAGTGAACTGAGCAGCTTCAACAGCAGAATAAATGAAAAGAGAGGGAAGCTTTGCTTTAGAAGAACCAACATGCACCCAGCTGTCCCACGGTGAGGGACTCCATTGTAGACACTGCAACTCCAGCTGCAAGGGATGGCAGGGAAAACAAATTTAAATTGAATTAAAACACTAATGTACCATAACTATCACTGGCAGTGAATATATGTTTATTTTATATTCATGTATTCTATTTATGGGTACGTGTGTGTATACGTGATATTTAAAAAATTCAATAGTAAACCTTTCACTGGCCACAAATCTTTTCTTTTTTCCTTCCACAAAAATGAAGCATTGCCTGGATTAGCTGGCCACAAATCTCTGCAATTTTTTTATATTTTTCCTTCCTTAAGAACAAAGTGTGGTGCAGGTTTGGAGATGAGCACCGTGGATCCAGCACAGCTCCATCACACGTGAATCCAGGGAACACTCTGCATCAGCTTGGTCAGGCTATATGGGAATATAATTAATCAGGTGACACATCCCACATAAATAACTTATGAGGAGCCTGTCACTAGGAGGAGAGATGGTGGCCAAAAGGCATCTTAATTCACTCTAATAATGGATTGGGGAGGAAATACAAATACCTGGATGAAGCATCCACCTTTGCATCTCAGCTAAGAGCAATCTGTGCACCTGCCTGGCAAATATTCTTTGGTTTTTCTCTTACCCCCTCAGTCGTTTTTTGAGAGTGGAGGGTGGCATTTGCAGCACATTGTATTTCTGAGGTAGCATCAAAATGAGTGAAGGCAAAATTTCTGGGCAAGATGGGCTTTCTGCAATGAGTTGTTGGGACCACACACCTTTGTCCAGCAAGGGCGACTCTACAGCCAAAATCAGGTGAGATGTCAACTACCAGTCAGGCAAAAGGAGAAGAGTTTATGAGGAATTTCCAGGAGCAGCAGGACAGCTATTGAAAGGCAGAATAATCTATAAATCACTCCTACAAAACTAATTGAACTAATGGAATGGCTTTTGAGCACAGTGATCTGACAGTTCCCTCAAAACAGAATATTACACCTTCAAATATTCTCAGCAGTGCACACTAAACAAATTTGAAGTAATTTAATTTATACTAATCAGGGACAGGGCATCAGGGACATCCGCTCAGAATCACTGAATTATTAAGAATTGGGAAGGACCTCTAAGATCAGTCCAGCCATGAACCCAGTCTAAGATCAGTCCAACAATGAACCCAGCACTGCCAGGTCCACTCATGAGTGCATCCCCAGGTACACTTTCCCTTCCTATGGAGCCTTTCTCCCATCTGTGCTACAAGTGCAGAGCTCCTTCATATCTCCTTCCTTCCCCCCTGCAAACTTCTGCTTTGGAGCTGCCCCCACAAAGCCACTGAAGCTTCCACCCACCTGAGGTCACCAATAAGCCTTGAGATGTGCAAACATCTCAACCTTGAGATGTGCATACACACACCTTGATACGTACACCATACCCTGGGTTTTTGCACCTCTCTTCTGCCCTCACAACAAAGCCAACTTCTTGTGTTGTTGTTTTCTTCTGTGGAGAGGTAAAGAGAAACCACCTTGAGCTCCACCAGCACATCACTCCTACAGCCCCACATGAAGGGGCACAGAGCATTTCAGGAGATTCATTAAATCTTCAGCTATTCCATGCAGCAGCTCCAGATTATTTGGTACTTTATAGCGACAGAGCACGGGACGCCCTGGCATTGCTCCCACTCTTGGAGCATAACTAACCTCCAAGACTGCTCAGACTGTCAGGAGGCTGATTACATGAAATAAAACACTGCTTTTGACTATTAATTAATATTGACTTCACTGTTTGACCTCCGAACATGTTGAAATTTATAGGATCGCTCTCCAGGTTTATTAGGGCACTATTAATAATCTGAGGAGTATTTGGAGTCAGGCACCTTAAGGAACTCAAAAGAGCTCTTTGGTATGATGCATAGACATCATCTCAGGCTACTTTTGGCTTGGAAAAAGCATTTGGCTAATTTTCAATTTGTCAAGTGAGCCCCTGACAAGTTGGAAACGTATCACAGAGCAGATCTTTGGGAATCTCCAGCGAGCTTTTTCCCAGCCCTGGCTGGCCACAGCAGCGTGGCACAGGGATATTACAGCAAGCAAGATAATAACCAGATGGAGCAGAGCACACATCTAGGCTATTTTGGTAGACCCACTGCAGATGAACACCGTACAAAAGCCAATTAACTCCAACATATCTGACATGTAAAATTGTTTCACACTTTAAATTCTGTGTGGCTTTTTTTTTTCTCCTTCCACATTTTTCGTCTAATACTGGGCCTCCTTAATATACAACAATCTGAATGAAACACAAAATTAGCCTTTTAAAAAAAATTCAAAGCATTCAGGGTTGAAACATTTTTAAGTCCACAGAAAAGTGGAAAGGGTTAACAACTTCTCTTAAAAACTTGGGTTTCTACAAAAAAAAAACAAAAAACAAACCCAACCCAAACCACAAATCAAAACCACAACCCACCTTGCTATTTTCAAGCTTTTATTTGGAAACTAGAAAGCATCTTTGTTTCTTACATGTGTCACGTATGAAAATGTTAAGGACTATATTTCTGGGTAGTTTATTCAGTGACATAGAGACTTATGACAGTCTCCAGAAATCTTACTTCTAAGCCATCTCATTCTTTACAAAACCCAACATGTTTTTTAGAAAGACCAAATATGTGAATACGAATCTCCAAACATTACAAAGGGTCAATTTAGTCAGCATGCTTTCTTCAAAACAATAAATAAGCAAAGGATGTGCTGAGGGAACTAGTAGCATGCAGCATTTTATCTTCTAAATCTATTTGTGACTCAGGGATGCTTAAAAGCAGTGGTCCAAGGCCTGTGAGCTGTTAAAAGCACTTTAAATCCTTTAGGCTGCTTTGAAAAATCTCCACGTCTTTGCCACATGTGGATATTTTGCACTGCGGAGCCAGGAATCAATGCAAGCATTTAAACTTCCTTTTGTCAGGAACGACTTAAATCGGGGAGCAGGGAGGCTTGTAAACAAAACTGCTGACACCTCCTGCCTTATTGCAAGGGAACCATGATGCAGCATTAATTGAAGGAGCACCTTCAATCTGTCAAGTCAAACAACACCCACAGGGGCTGTTCCTGGTTGATGCTGCAGCCATGCCATTAAATCTGGAATTTTTCATGATACCTCAACGACTGTGACAGCACTCGGGTCATCTTGGAAAGATGAAAGGAGCAGCACAGCTGCTGAGCCTGGGCTTGACCATCAGTGACTAAGTGGCTCCTGGGAGGCTCGGTCCACTTGAAGGTTTCTTGCAGATTGGCTGATTGTCACCTCACTAGCAGATTGTCACCTCTGATGAGCCTGCACTGACCCTCCAGCCCACGGAAATGGGTTTTTCCCCACTGAAATAGGTTTTTTCCCACTGGAACAGGTCCTTCCTCTGTCCCAAGAGAGTGGATGTTCTTCTCCATATCCTCCCACCCACATTTGTGTGGGTTCCTGTTACAGGTAGATAATGAGATGATTGGCTCTCCCAGTTAAAAGATAACTATTGTGTGAACATTAAGAAAAGTTTTAGTCATGTATAGTTATGTTATTGTAGTTTAGATATCCGCTGTTCTCCCCATAGTTCCCTTTCTCCCCTGTATTGTGACCATCACACAGCCTGGGCTGTCCAGGACAGGAACAAAGAAGCTGCACAGGTGTCCCTGGCCTGGGGCAGTTGGGAATGGAAAAGCTTGGTGCTTAGGGGATGCAGCATGGCAACACCTGACCTCCAATCCAGTTAAAGAAAGCAGTTTGCACTGATAAATGGCAAAGAAGAGCTGACTGACGGACTTTGGGAGGGGCCAGGGCTGGCTGATGCAACTCCCAGGGATATAAAAGACTGAGCATCCAAAGTGAAGATGAACTGGCCATGGGGCAGTTCCCAGTGCTGCAGCTTTTTCCTCATATTTGTTGTATTTTTGTCAAGGTTTAATACACCTTTTTAAATTTTCAAAGTGACCAGTTGCCTCTCACAGTGGAAAGGAGCAGTTGCAGTGGGACAGCTCTGTTTGCTCACCAGGCACAGAGAGGATCAGGAACTCAACACCTCACCCCAACACAAAAACCAAACCACTGCTTTCCAGCACTGCAGAGCCATCACAGCCAAAGTGATCAGTTCTGCACAGCGTGCTGAGATGACACCAGATAGCTACAGCAGAAAGGAGTATAAGAAAATAAAAAATAGCACCATCATAAGGAACATAAAAAGTGATGAAGGTCTGGGCCACCATATCAGCATGACTGCCCTGCAGAGCTCACGCCTCTCCTGACCTGGAGGCTACACTGGTCACCAGTAAACTTCATTGGTGTGAATGAACAATGATGCCAAAACACAAGCCAAAAATCTGGTTTAAATGGCTGAACTGCTTAAAATCATTTTTACCACAAGCAATCAAGCCTTCCGGTTGCCTCCATGTTAAAGCAGGAGAGAAACAGGAAAGAGTAAGCAGCTGTTTGATTTTTTCACCTCCTCCCATTCACTGTTACCTCTGCTCAGAGGAGACCTCCATTACATTTGATTTAAATGCAGAGTTAGAGAAGGGCATCTTCTCCTTCCATGGAGAAAAGAGAAAAACATGCCACAAAATTAAAGACTAGCTAATTTAGAACCAAGTTTACAACTAGCAGAGCTCCAAACTGCTAGAAAGAGGCAGGCAGAAAAAAGGCAAGACCCAGCACAAAACCTGTTATGTCTCAAGGATGTTCTCTGATGAGGGAAACCAGAAATGGGCGGGGTCTGACCCTAAACCCACCAGATACAGCTAAAGTAACCATCAAGCAGCTCATTATCATTAACACCTCACTAATGAAAAGAGTGTTTCTACTTTTCCTTTCAACCCTCCATTCTTCTCCATTTCTTTAGGCCATGGCATTTTGCAGCAGGAGCTTCTGCTTGGCATTAGAATTCATTCTCCCTGCTGGCTCATTTTTGGTAAAAACCTGTTAGCATGAACACTTGAACGTGACAGGCATTTGCACTCTTCACTCTTGCAACTCAAGGCACAAGACCTCTCAGAACTCTCTCTCAGAGTAAAATTACTGTTTTTTTCTTAATTACACCGGTGGCTAATGCAACCCCTGACAAAGAAAAGGTTGAACATTTAATTTGGCAAGGTTTAGTGCCAATCTGCATTAGGCCACAGTGATTTAACCTCTACCTCGGTGGCACTGAGCCTACATCATTCTCCCAATATCACATAATATCCCTGCCCTGCCTGTTTCACTGGGGTCCCTATGGCAGCTCTGCCAGAGTTCCCTGGGACCAGCAGCTCTCAGGGAGTCCCAGGGACACTGTGCAACCCTGTCACAGCAACAGGCATTCTTCCTTACCACCAGTACACTGTTCTGGATGTCAAAATCAAGACTTTTGTTAATCAGAAGGCTAATTACACTTCTAATTACACCGTGCACACCAATATGCTCTTTTGTACAGAGTTGTGGTTTTGAGATGCAATCTCACACTCCAAAGTTCAAACAGAGGAAGTATCCAGTGATGCTTCTGCTCCTGAAAAAACTCCACAAACCCCTCTCCATAATCTCCATGCACAGACACATAAGAAAACATAACAATTACATAACAATAAATAAAGTAGCAATAGAGAAGAGATGTTTTCGTTGGGGATGATGCATCTTGTTCTTTGCATATTGAACTCACTCGAAATCCTTCAATCCAATCTGAACTTATGCAGCCTCATCTCCTAAGACACCTTATACTCATGTAGGATTATCACAGTGGCAATTTATCCTGTACATAACCAAGAGACAATTTCATAAGGCACATGCTGGGTGAGTACATAACTGCTGCTTAAACTATTTAGTTTATTTGTGTGTTTATTTTTCTTATAATTATTCATTCATGCCTGTTATTTATTATTAATAAACCATTAATAATGCATTAGTTTTTAATTATTATTTCTATTATTTGAGTACCCTGCAAACACTGATACATCACTTCCAGCCTCCCAGTGCAGCTGGAAAGTCTTTTCTGTGCTTACAGGCATGGGGTTGGGGGACTGGAAGACAAAGTGATTTAGGGAGAACCCAAGGGAAAATGAGCAAGAGGGGATCGACCCAAGCATTTCCACATGTCCAGCATGTCTGATGACTGCTCCATCCATCCTCTCATCAACAGGATGAAGCAAAATGGCCACCAACTCTGGCTATAACATCTATAAAACCAATGTGGGCATGGGGTCTTCTAAGAGGAACAAGTTTATTTTTTCATGGCCCTTTTTTTCTGGCTTAGCAGAGGAGCTGAAACATGAATTTTCTCAAAGTCTCCTACTTAGTTCTGCCTGTCATTCAAAGGAGCAGTGTGGTTTCAGCCTCTCACCACTGATGCCCCACCTTCCAAGCTGCACCAGGAGATGTGAATCCCTTCTGTGGGGTGGTGGAACTTGGGTGCATTGCCCCACCTGAAGCAGAAGGTTTTCAGCTCCTAACTATGAGCATTAGGTGCTCAGAGAAAAAATAAAAACTCCTACGATGCCAGGTTCTAACTTACAATACCTCAGTACAGTTTAAAAAAAAAATCAATGTAAAATATAAAATGCAGAGGCATTGTGCCACAATTAGCAAAAGAAGGCTTTGGCCCCAGAAACAACAGTAACTTCCTAACACCCTGATGTGGTGAATCCATGAACTGTGCAAGCCAGGAACGAACCAAAGTCCACACAGGAAGGCAATCATTGCCAGCAGCCCCCAAAGTGCTTTGGCTGTTTGTTTCTCATGTGGCACCTTCTGCTCTTAACATCTCCTTAGTCGCTATCTCTCGTTTATTAGAGGGAACACTTCCCTATCAGCTCCGGTTCCACAAACAGGCCAAGGCCACCCCGAGCAGAGGGAGCTCCCAGGGACCAGGCAGCAAAAAGCCTTGCTTGGCTCAGGCTCCTTAGAGCTGGATGATTTATCTGTGACAGAGCTGTGACTGTAATAAGGCTATTTGTAAAAAAACCCCACCAAAACAACAACAACAGCAAAAAAAAACCCCAAAAAAACAAACACCAAAACAAAACAAAAAACCCACAAATTAACAAAAACAACAGTAAAAGCCCTCACATAAATAGCATTTTATCACAGAGATAACAGTGTCCCTCTGGATAGCAAGTTCTTGTTGCCAGAAAAGACAAGGAGCCCTCGGTGACAGTGATGCCAGGACCCCTGGATGGGTGGCCAGTCCCTCTGCACCCCCTCATGTCCTCACAGACCTTCACACCAGGAAAGGGGACGAAAGAACAGCACCACAAGCTGATGATATCTATCTGCTTCAAACCATCTCTAAGGCAAAGGGGTGAAAAAAAGCAACTCTCAGCATTTTAAATGGGTTATACCAAAGCAGAGCTGCTCAGCACAGGCAAAGCAGAGTGGGACTTCATGCTTTCCTCTGCTAAGAGAGGAGGTGAGTAAGGGCTGGGTTTGAGGAATCACCCAGCCCTTAGCACTGCCAGGGACACCCAGCCCCCTGCGCCATTCCTGGGGTCTGAGCCACCCCGCTGTCCTGGCACAGACACATTTGGCCAGGCAGTCACCAATTTCCAGCTACCAACGCACTGCCCCCACCCAAACCCCGTGTTTGCACAAATAAACCCAGCAGCACCTCTGAAATACCTCCCCCAGCCCCAGCAGGGAGAAAGCAGTCCAGGAAAGGGGTCAGACCTGGTCGGGAAGGCGGTGTCCCCATGTCCACTTCTTCACAGACTCTCCAAAGTGTCCCTTGCAAACTCCCAGCTCGGGCTGACGTTTGATCTCTGACCGGGCTGAGCAAACAGCGCCGTGCAGAACAAATTGTTCCCTTCTCCATAGTGGAAATCCAGCCCTGCACGTCTGGGCTCCATCCAGGAGCCCCACAGAGGATCTTGCCCCACCAGGACTTGGGGGGTCACAACCTTCACTTGAGTTTAAGAAAGGGCTCTGGTGACCTTCTCTGCTCAAATTCCCCTAATGGCATTTCCAGCCAGCAGCTCCCACCCTATTCCATTCCCTCCAGAGGGTCTCGCTCTGATCCAGCCACCTGAAGAATTTAAGGAGGGGGGAAAAGCATCCCTGGGTCTCTCAAGCCACCCTGCATTTTGCAGGATCTTACATTTCACAGCGGGAATCAAAGCAGCCCTGACATCACAACAGCACAAAAGAAACTTCGTGTTTCACTTCATGTTTCATCCTCCTGCTTGGAGCTCTCTGTGTCCTGCTCCAAAAGCAGAAATTACAAAATCCCAACCTAAACCTTAGAAAAGAAATATCAGCAATTCAAATGAGGCTGACTTTTTTTGTCCTTTTACTTTAGCCACATAAATCAGATAGTGAAAAATAAGACCATGACACAAAAGACCAATCATAAAAATAGCCCTATTAATTTTCCTCTAAACAGTTCAAATAAATAGAGTGTCATTCCTGCATTTTGAGACTATTCAATTACACAAGGAAAAGAAAAAATGACCCATCAATACAATGCAGTTATAGCATTTGAACAGCTATGAAACCAGGAAGAGGGAGATTGATTTTTTTTTTAAATTAACACTGCATTACTCGCATTGCAGGATGGTCAACACAATTAGCAGGAAGCTCCAAAAAAAAAAAAAAAGGGGGGGGAGTGGAAAGGTAGTCCCCAAAATATTTAGGAGAGCAAACCCCACAGTGTATGGCTTTTCTGAGGCTCATTGGGGAAGATCTGAGTTTATTCTGGTGACAAAAACTGCTAAATCATATCAGGACACAGCACAGGGGACCACAAACATCTGATTCTATTGTCCTGCCACACAAGCAATCATTGACTCATCACCATGACTTTTAAATTCACTGCTGCCATCATCAGCAGATCAGTTGATCCCTAATATCCTGCTCTTTTTTTTTTTGCAGTGCTAATTCATCAGGTTGAAAGTTTTAAGGAAATCTTACCCACTTGAGTAAATCATTAACTGTACGTCTTAAACATTGTATTGCTTTAGCATAAATGTTTCTCACTGAGTTTGCAAACAAACTATCTTAAGGAGAGGGAAAAGCGAAAAATTTCCTTAATTTCTACTTTTCTCACCTGGTTTTAGTATATCATAACTCATTGAAATACTCAAGCTTCAGACTAAAATTTAGCGAATTCAAGAAAGGAAATTCTGTGGTGGTTTTATTGGTTTTAAATCTGAAAGCCAAAGACCCCAAATTCTCCTCATCCTCTTTCCTTCCCACAAACTTGGCAGGCTCTCCAGGCTGAGCAGTGATTCTCCCTAGAAAGCTTTTCAGTGGAGCTGAAAGAACTGGACAGAGGGAACTCAGGCTTTCCCCATTCCAATTCAGTCTTTATTGAAAAAGCATCTCTAAATGTTCTGATAAAAACTCATTTAATTCAATAGTAACTGCCATTTAATCCATGCTTCTATACAGCACTTAAAGGTGCTTTTTACTTGCCTCTTTAATATATACATAAAGAGAAAAAGAGATAAAAGTCTCCTTTAAAAAAGTCTGATTAAAAATCAGTTATCTAGGCACTGAGGGTAAAAATGTATTTCTGAAGCATTGATTTCGAGTGTTTTCTTCTAGTTTGCACAGCCTCAGTTGCACCAGGGTGCTACAGGAATCCAAGAAATCATCACCATCCCCTGAACAGGAAGATCCTCAGGAGCAGGTTTGGGGTTGTGGGTGCTTTTTGGGGTACCCAACCAGAGCTCAGCCCCAGAGATGATGGGGGACAAGGGAGCAATGACAGTTCCATCCCTTCTGCTGCAGAGGGATCATTCCCAAATCCCGAGCTTGGGAATCCAAACCCACCAGGATCTTGAGCTGTCCTGAGAAGCCCTGGAACTGGGACACCCATCCACATGTGTGTGTGTGAGAAATAGCCACTCACTTTTCATTAATTTAGAAAAGTTTATTAAACCTTTTCAAAAACACAACAGAAGACTGAATAGGGAAAATGTTAAGGCTCAGGGAACAAAGGATTTTTCCCACCATGTGCTCACCCACACAATGGAGGTTTTGTATTTTAACCCTTTAGCCCCTCCCAAAATTCTGTCCATTGAGTCCTCCTTCACTGTGCAGTGGTGGAGATCACTGCCCAAAATCCTGATTGGAGGTCAGATGTCACCATAGTGACAAGCCAACCCCCCCCTAAATATCCCAACCCCGGCTGTCCCTTGATAACAACTCAGGGGGTAAAAAAAATTTCTTAACCTATATCCATGATATCTGTTTGTTAATTGTAAGAGTCAATCATTGTATTACTCATCTATCACACCTCAGTTCAAACACAGCATTTCCAGACCAGAGGAAAAGGCAGAAGAAACTCGAGTGATGCCAGAAGCAGGTGTAAAATCACACCCAAAACCCACCTGACTACCAACCTGGCACCACTTCACCAGGGATTCTCACAGTATCCTTTTTTACTCAGGGGGTAAAAAATCTTTTCTTAACCTATATTTATGATATTTGTTAATTGTGAGGGTCAGTCATCATATTCTTCATCTATCACACGTGCAACACCCCAGTTCAAACACAGCATTTCCGGACCAGAGTAAAAGGATCTTGTCCCACCAGGACTTAGGGGTCACAACCTTCACTTGAGTTTAAGAAAAGGCTCTGGTGACCTTCTCTGCTGAAATTCCCCTAATGGTATTTCCAGCCAGCAGCTCCCACCCTATTCCGTTCCCTCCAGAGGGTCTCACTCTCACTCAGAGAAAAAGGCAGAAGAAACTCGAGTGATGCCAGAAGCAGGTGTAAAATCACACCCAAAACCCCAGCACCAGTTCACCAGGGATCCTCAAAACATCCTTTTTTACTCAAGGAGTAAAAAAACTTTTCTTAACCTATATCCATAATATTTCTTTGTTAATTGTGAGAGCAAATCATTGTATTACTCATCTATCACAAGTGCAACACCCCAGTTCAAACGCAGCATTTCCAGACCAGAGAAAAAGGCAGAAGAAACTCGAGTGATGCCAGAAGCAGGTGTAAAATCACACCCAAAACCCACCTGACTCCCAACCCAGCACCACCTCACTGGGGATCCTCCTGAGCATCCTCACGTGCTTCCCAAGGCTCGAGGGACCACAGCTGCCCTCAGCATCACCAGCCACCCTCTCTGCAGGCAGCCATTCATAAAATCAGAGCCCAACAAAAGACACACACACACACACACACAGAGACATCCACACACACCTCTAACCAGAGAAAGACCATCTTACTCACTGCTCTCTCCTTCCCACGCTACCTCAAAACACTCATCTGCTGAAGCAATGCGCTGCTTGGCCGGCAGCCAGCTGGAAGCCAAAAGGGGCTTTTCCTTTCCTGCCGCTCAACCTCATTCAGGCACTTCTTGCTTGTACACAAGGCTATTTATAGCTGCTGGCGAGCACCCAGGAGCAACCCAACCGCAGAGCTCCAGCGGTTCCAACAACAAAAAAAAATAAATAGGGAGAGAGAAAAAAGAAGAGCCCGAAAATAAATGCGAAAAAAATAATAATAACAACAAGAAAAGAAATTGAAGCGGAGCCGGCTCGCTGTGCTGCTCCTGTGGATACTGAAGTGGGTGAGAGTGGTGTGAGGGAGAGGGAGAAGCTTGGATGGGCTGATCTGAGTTAAAAATAAACCCAGCCAAAAAAGCCACGGCAGGGAAGCGTGACCTTTACTACTACTACAGGAGGGAAGCACGCTGCACCCTGCCTGCCTGCCGGGGGAGAGCTGCTCCACAAGGCAAGGGTTCCAAGGAAAAGTGGGGGGGAGAAAGGGAGATGGAGAGAAAAAAATATATGCAGGGGAAAAAAAAAAAAAAAAAAAAAATCAACAGATACTGAATTTAAAAAAATAAAAAAAAAAGCAGGTTTTTTTCTTCAGAAATTATCCATTTTTCTCACCTCCAGAAAGGAAAACTCTCATTCCTTTGCACACCTCTTTGGAGGGAGTGACTGAAACATGGTTTTGTGAGAGGAGAGTGACTCTCAAATATGGGTTTGTGAAGGGACAGAGGAAGAACAAGCTTCATCTCTTGCAGATTTTGATGATAATGACTATTACAATATTAATAAAAATAATAATGACAAACACCATATAAAATATATCATATAGATGCAATATATACTATACATTGTAACATATACTATATATTACTATATAGATAGATGTAATATATACTATATATTACAAAATATCCTTTATTGTTGTTATTGTTGCGGTTGATGCTGTTATTGTTGTTGTTATTATTACTACTATTACTATTATAACCATTATTATTGCTTTGGAAGGAAAAGGCAGTGGAGAGGCAGCAGTTTCAATCTGAGGCAGAGAAGCTTCTCCTGGGGTTTTGGTCCTTTCCTCTCTGTTGTGACATCCCTGGAGAGAGAACATGCATTCTATAGAGAACACTCAAAATTTCTTCGATTTTGGGGAAGAGTGGCAGGAACTGGCAACTGTGTGTACTGAGCAAGTGTGTGCACATGAGAACAATTAAACACACTATAAACTGGCCATTTAAAAAACACATCACACCTCAATAAGGGTGGAAAATGGGGGAACAACCCTGCAGGTCAGCAAACAACAGACCCCCTCCTCTTCCCTCCCACTCCCCTATTTTTTCCTCCCCCCCCCAAATGAAAACACTTTGATTTTGCCAAGACAGGTGTTTCAGATACAGCTTGAAAACTAATTAAATCATATCTGCAGCTTGAAAACTAATTAATCCTTTATTCCCTATTATAATAGATAATTACAATGCGTGATAGGAAACAACTTGTCAGGTCTTCTGTTCAAAATCCTCGCATTTCATGGAAAATAAAATGGGAGGAAATGGTTAGGGGATCTTCCCATTCTTCTGCAGGCCACCAAGGGAGGCTGCTAAATGGGTGGATTCTTTTGGATATGGCATAAACAAAAATTAGTTAATGCAAACAGCTTGGAGAATGAAAGATTTTTGGGGTGATTCTTGTTCCTTTGAGTGTATGGTCAAGATGCTACTGTGGCATTGAGCCCTCATGCAAACAAACAGCAAATTAAAACATCTGTAATTAGAATAACAATCAGGGTAGGGTTCAACATTTAAGATGGACATTAGAGATGCTCCTCTCCAACACCATTTCTATTCCAGAGTCACACAAAGTCAACAATTCAATGCCACCAGGAAGGTGAGAAAACACCCACATCCATCATCAAAGGCCCCCAGAACCCACATGCCCCCCAGCAATTTCTCTTAAATGCTCTGGCATCTTTACTCCCAGAGTGAGGTAAAAAACCATGATTGTGCTCAAGGTTTCCATAACCCCTTTGTAAAAAATTCAGTTTTGCTCTGCCCTTAAAAAAAGAGAACTGAATGGATCAAAATCTATTGGGTCCAAATTCTCAAAACTATAATTAAAGGAGATGAGGATTTTGAAGGTATTGAGGCACAAACTGTCTATGAAGGGTCTAGAGAAGCAGGAAATAAAAACAAGTCTCTTGATCTATTGCCAATATTATTAAAAGGTGCTCCCCAAGATCTGTAAATCCTTAGTAAAAATGTGGATGTGCCCAAAAAACCACATTGGATGAAACGAATCAGGCATTAAAAAACAAAATCATTCCAAGAGATGAATAAAATATTATGATGTGATTTGCACTCAACCGAAAGCAACATGCAACAAAAACACCATGGATGGCCATTTTCCACCAAAAACTAAACTAATTCCAGTCTTTTTGCTTCACTTTTGCCTTCTCTCCCACCTGGCTGCTATTCTGCAAAACTTCATGACCTTGATGCAGCTCCATGTTGTCATACACCCCCGTTTGGGGGAAGCCACAAAGAACCAAGGGCGAGCAATCCTGCTCATAACTCCTTTGGATTTACATCTTGGGTTTGCTTTTTTTATTTATTTTAGAAACAAATTTTTCTAAGGAACCCAAAAGAGACAAGCACCTTCCAAACTCCCCAGCTCCCCACTAAGTCCTCATGGGCTTCCTCTCCAAACTTCTGCCACTTCCTCCAACGCCCCAAGCAGCACTGAAAACCAACTGCTGCCACTTAAAACAATCAGAAGTACAGTCAGGGTTGTTTTGCTTCCCCAGAAACTCTCTGCTGCTCAGGAAAACCTCCAGAACCTTGCATAGCTGGCAGCAGGGAGAGGGATGACACAAGCAATTAGCATCACAGACAAAGATCTTCAGCACGTTCTGGTGCCAAATGCACTTATCAGAGAGTCCCCAGGCAAGACATCCTCGGGGGCCCTCGCCCAGAGATTGATTGAGGCCCTGTATACCCCTATTAATGAGGTTAATTAAAAGCTGTGTTACCAGCAGGAGGACTAAAGGGTGTGAAAATAACTCAAAAGGGCCATCTCCCCTCTTCCCTTCCCAGGGAAGGTGCTACCCAGCCTGGTTTGCCTCTTTCCACATGGGGATGAATGACCAAAGGTCCCACATCCAACAGTGGTTTTAGATCACACCTCATCCCAGCAGAAAGCATCCCCCACCACCAAGGCATCCAAACTCTTCCTAAAGCAGCCCTCACCCTGCAAGGCACAGCCTCCCAACCCCAAAAAAGGTCAATCCATCACCCAATTTCACAAGTGATGATTTGTCACCAACAGGATGAATGTGTGAAGAGATTTGAGGAGGGGGAAGCAGAAAGAAAAGAGGGGAAATGGGTTTTAAATCAACACAGTTAATGGGTTTGGTATTTGTTCATATATTAGATTACTAGACTTGGAGGCAATTAAGCATCCTTGATATGAGGATGCCCTGTGGCAAAGCTTTCCCTGCTCCCCCTGCCATTTAAGAGCTTGGGATGGAAGGGAGGGAGGAAATTCCTCTATTTTTTATTCGTTTTTTTTATTATTTCATGCTAGAAAAAGATATTTCCAAAGTTTGCACAACTCGTTAAGATACTAATTTCAAACTAATTCTTTGCATTTATCACTTTCCTTTAGAAAATGGAATTTTAAGTAACTAAGAAGAAAATAATAGCTGTGTATGAAAGAATATTAGAGAGAAATTAAACTCTCTGCCTTATTTTGCCTACACTGATTTATTTCCTGTTTTTCACCCCAACCCAAACCAATACTCCTCTAACAATATTTAGTGAAACCTATAATGGAAAGAAGTGTTTCTTCAAGCATTAAATCATCTGAGGACACTTGAACTGACCTTTCATATTATATCAGAGCCTGTAAGAAAAAAAAATCTCATCCCTCCACATACTATTGCCTTCGTTTTCATCACTATTGTGAGTATCTCATGGACCTTTCTACCCATGTGACAAAAACCCCTTCCAAAGCCGCTGGAGCATAGCTTTGGGGATGGATTTGAAATATAGCTGAGGTTATCTCCTAGCTTTGATCACTTGAGCACAGCTTTCTCTCCAATTTGGTATTGCTTAATCCCCACCAAAATCCTAAAGCTGTTTTTCACCCAAACACTCATTTCCTACTCTTTCTGTAATTAAGGTTGTAATGGAACAGCCTGGCAGCACTTAATGCTGTTTTTATTAATGCTGTAATGAGTCAAGTTACAAGATAGTGAGCGATTTTCATATTTTTGCAAATGAGGGTGAGGGTTCCCCCCACTGCTGCAGGGTTTCTTGTTCCCCATATTACTATTCAATGGATCATTTAGATTCCAGGGCAACAAAGGCATTCCTAAGGAAGCCCTACAGACTTGCCAATTGAACTATATAGTCTGGGCATAGAAAAAGAATTTTTCAAAACTAATTATACCATAGCCTTCATTTTTTCTGGTGTCCAGTTGGGTCCTGACTCTTTAACACAGCCCCAGCTCTTTATTCACTGAATATAAACCCCTTTAAATTGAAACCTCTATTTTTCAGCCACTGAAGGCACTGACAATACTTGTAAGACACTGACCCAACATCCTGTTGTTATACTGAGAGCATCTCTTTTGGTCAGTAGTAACAATATTTTCTTTAAGGAAACTTTGAAGTGGTTTCAGGCAAGTTACAAGACATATTAAAAATGACACGCCATCTGCTTCCCAATGTGATGTTTTGCATTGTGTAACTAAACCAATTTGAGAACTGAAGTCTATTTGACATCTAATTAGTGTGTTTGGTAGCCTGATCACTTGTAGATGTTCTGGAGGGAAAGAAGCACTCTAACAATCTTGATCTTTTTTTAAAAAAAAGACAACAATTAAAAATAATTAGTCACAGAACTGTTTTTCCTTCCTAAATATTTTCTTTTTCCCCATTTAGGAATCAAGACATATGTTTCTGCCATGCTACCCTCTATTTTTGGTAGATTGTAAATCTAACCATCCTTTTTTGGGCACCACAATCACAGAGCTTTATCAGCCCTGGAAAAGGAAGAGGAACATTCCCTGGGCTGCAGAATGAAAGGATCAATCAGCACCCAACACCACATGGTGCCATGCCAGGTCATCCCTTTGCTTGCTCAAGATAATGGCATTCCCCAGGAAATGCGTGGCCACCTCAGGAGTGATTTATCCTGGCAGGGGAGGGCTAAGGGATAGAAGTGGTAGGCACAATCCGAACAGAAACAAAACAGCTCATACCAGAGCATTTAAAATTCAAAGTCTACAGTCCAGCTTCCAGACTGCTGCAGCTTCCTCACACGCTACTCCAGCACAAGGGGGAAGACTGCAGATAAAAAAATATCAAAGCAGGCCAAACTCAAAATCAGGACATGCTGAGATCTGCCCACCACGGATGGGGACGTTCAGATTCACCTATCCATTGGGAAGGCACAGGGACAAATAATTGAAGAGCATTTTACAAGGGACAGCCTGTAAGGTGGTCACACCAAGGAGAAGTGATGCTTTTTCACGCATGAGAGGATGATAGAGAGGGAAGCACACACAGCATCTCCAGAAGTGTGTCAAACATGCCTTGTAGAAATCAAAGAAGACAGTTTCCAGGGCTGCAGACTCACTGCATGCTCCAAATGCAGACACATGCCAGAAGACCAGCGACAAAATCGGATTCCAGCATCAGCCATGAACGGCAGCACTGCAGAAGCACAGGGCATTGCTCCACACACCACCCCTCCAAAAAAATCCAGAGGTTTTAACCCATGGCAATTGTGTCAGGTACACTCATCCCCTGATGGATCAGCTGGGCAAGTTAATGACAACATCTCAAGCCTTTCCCAGGAGCAGCCACATCCATCCCACCTCTCTTTGGAGACAATCCCATCTGCAGCAGTCTTTGCCCATAACCCACATCTTCTGCAAGACCCAAACCTGCTTGGAGCTATTTTGAATAGGGAGGGAAGATAAATGAGTGAGAATTACAATCAGGCATGGGTGACAGTTGGAGGGAGGTTCAGATCAGGTCACTCCCAGAGGATGTTGTTCCTGGAACAAAAGCTTTGTAACCTTCATCACCTCCTACAATGAAATACGACCACTCTTCTGGCCCGTCTTGTTTTCCAAGTTTTATTTTCTATTGTTCTGTACTAAGCAACTGCCTGCCCTTATCAGCACTGCCCCGGTGCCACTCGTTTTCCTGTTACCTTCCCTTGTATCACTCCAGTTTTTCAGCCCTGCCTGGACACGCATTTGGAAGCTGTGATGAGTTTGGTAGCCTGATCTAATTACCGCCTTCCCAAAACCAGTCAGAAAGAAGAAAGAAGGGGAGGAAAAAAAGACCATTTCAGCTAGTTAAACATGCTGCTAACCAAAAAAAAAAAAAAGACTTGGAAGGAGACGGGGGAATTTGCTAACTTTCACTCAGTGGCAGAGCAGGGCTGCTTTCAATGTGCCATATTGACTTACCGCTGCTGGAGGCACAATAAAGGCAGCCCTCGGAGTCAATGCGGGCTCCCGCGGCTCTGTGTAAACTCTGCTTAAAATGTATTTCAAGGAACTTGATCTATTGACATGGCAACTGTGAAAACTTGAGGCCATTTGAAATTTAAATAGCATTTCTACCCCTCTGTAAATGCCAGCCACGGGGTGGGCCCCACGGCCCTTGTGTGGAAAATGCTTTCACTGGAAGACATCTCCCCCAACAGAATGCCTCCAGACACAACTGCTCTCCTCAAAAGCAGCCAGCACAACTGATTGGGACCCTTTTTTGATGCAAATTCATATTATTCTGTTGGGGAACAGCAGGTGTTCAGCCATGCTTTCCTTTAGAAAAATTAGGACCTTGCTTGCCCCCCCTTCTTTTTTGTACTTGGCTCTCGGTTAGCTCTCACCTCAGCACACACTTGGTGCCTCCTGGACTGGGAAGTGCAAATCAGAACTGCTGAGGAATGGGAGAGTGTGGGCTCCCAACCAGTAAACTTCACCTTTATTAAACAAATCCCCACAGAAGAGCATTCTGAGCCTTCCCACTGTGGTAAGCACACATCCTCTTTCCAATGGCGTGGCCATTGAGGCCCAGTGTGACACAGTGTGAGGTGAAAATACAAGGGAAGCACTCCACAATCACTATTTGGTTTGACTTATGGAGCTGGGCTACCAGGGGCCTTACCAGCAATTATGATCCATGAGTAACTTAACTTCAGCTTTAGGAAGGAAGGATGTCCTTGCTGAGTGTCACAAAGTCATTGTGGTCCTTGTAAAAGACATGAAATTGCCTGCCCAGGCAGAGAGCACAAAGCAGCTCCAGGAAGGTGCCAGGGGATGGTTATGTTATGGAATTAAAGTGGTTTCCAAAGGTCTGAAACAGGACAAAGCTCTCAAACTCATAGGGACCATCAAAAAATGTGTTGATGTGGTGCTTCAAGACATGGTGGGCCTGGCAGTACTGGGTTAATGGTTGGACTCAGTGATCTTGAAGGTATTTTCCAGCCTTTCCTCCTGATTCCATGAAGGGTTCCTGCCCTTCCCCCCTCTCTGCTCTGCCACCTTGTCATTTGCAATTTAATTTGAGAAGAAACAATGGAAAGGGAGAGCAATAAAGATAAGAACAGAAAGCCACCAGACATGCAGATAATGTGATCTTACACAGGCATCACCTAAAATTCATCGGGGTTGGAGAGATCCCTTATCATCCTGTGGAATTTTGTCTCCGGGATTCTCTGAATTATCTGAGTAAATCTAAAGGGCCTTTTTCCTATTGTGTGTGAATGCCAACCCTCTGTAGGGTCCTTGGGGTCCTAAAGAACAATTAGAAGAAAGAATAGCATCTTCATGGACCCATTTAAGGAGCACATGAAAGAGCTGCTGTGGGCACCCACAGCAGAGCCAGGTGAATGGATGATTAAGGCCAGAATCATCCAAGGGACACAAAGTACCACATTCACCTAAGTGACCAGGGATGGAGCTTGAAAGATGAGGAAAAGGAGTTTAAAAACAGATTGTGTGATATTGGGGATGGAGGACATGTTGAAGGGGAAAAGAAAAGGCTGGGAGATGTTCAAAGAAGTGAGGGATGGCTGGAGTGTTTGTGGGTGGAGAAGAAAGGCCAAAGGAACAACCACCAGGAGCCCTGACATCAGAGAGTACATACCATTTGTCCATCACTACAACTTACTTTTAAAACTAAAAAATTAAGAAAAAACAACAAAAAAGGTAGAAATTTATGCCTGACATCTTCTACTCAAGCTTCAACTCAAACCTGTTATTTGCAGTTGAAGGCATCTATTAAAAAAGTTACACAACCACTATTTCATCTGACCACTTAGAAAATACTGCCACTTCTGTCTGCTTCAATAACAAAGGAGAAGAGTGATAAACCAAAGTGAACTTATTTCAGCTCTTCAAAGTCAAAACAAATCAGGAAACCTGTGGGAATATTAGGCTAACCTAAAATTCCTAATTTGAGACCCGTTTAGTTAAGCACAGTGCTAAGATAGACATCTGAAGTTATGAAATCACAAGACACCTCCAGCAAATTTGCCACTTTTTATTGGCAATAATGATCACTGTCTCTATTACAGGCTCCAGTTAGGACTCTATTATGCTGGGCTCTTTATAAAATACAATCCACACCATTAAAAATCTACCTGGCTCTCTTACAGCAGTTGGATGATACAAAGAAGAATAGCTAATAAAGATTTGAAAGACGGTTTGAAAGTCTTCTCTATATTTCTTTTTGTGGAATATTTTAATCAAACAGACCATTATTCAGTGGTTATAGCAGCAATGCTTTTTTATATTATTATATAAGTATATATATATAGACATATACATGCACATATAGATATATATAATTTTTTCCTTCATTTGTAAAAAGCTCAGGCAGGTCCTCTTTGGAGCAGAGGATGTAAATAGACAAGCAGAGCCCACAGAAGCAGTCCCAGCAGTTTAGCAGAGATGCAGAACACAGTCTGAGGAATTCATCCACCAAGAGCTGCTCACAGCACTAACACTGAAGTGACAATCAAACATCCAGTAGTGAAAGCAGAGATGTTTTTCCTTTCTTCTCAGCCATAGAGTCATAAAGCAAAAGCAGGAACATGCTGATGCAAACTAACTAATTTTAAACTACACAAAACTTTTAGCTCTTATTTTCTACCAAGCCATAAATTTCCACTCATCCACACCTCCACTTGAAACTATTCTTATTGCAGCAAGACCATCTCTGTAATGGCACAGCACTTCTCAAATGAGAAAAGAAAAGCAAAAAAACCTAAGTAAAAAAATTTTGAGGACATACAAAGGGTTATGCTGCTAATAAATACTCTTTGAGATGAATGGATAAACAGCATTTCCAGTAATATCCTGGTCTGCCAGGAGGATGGCTTCTCCTGCGACCAGCATGCATGCAAAGGATGCAGGAGGAAACCCAGATTGCCAAAGAGAAACCTGGGAAATAAATGCAATATTGAAAGAAGGGTGTTTACAATAAATGCAAAAAAAAAGCGTGGGAAAAATACTGGTGTTCCCATCATTTCATATGCCTGGCTAAATACCCTTTAACAAATTAAAAGGGACACGCTGAATCAAAGTCAATGTCAAAGCACAATGCCTGACATTTGTTTTTCAAAAATTAGTTATTGGCAGCATCTAAAATGCACTGTCACACCAGAATTACAGCCATATAATTCACTTTTTAGCTGCTAAGAAAGAAGGATAGCAAAATGTATTGACCAGTCACACCATGGTTCATATTAACAACATTCCCGACATCTGAAGTTGCTTCATTCTGCCTTTGGCAGAAGTTTGGGGTTTCATTCTTGAAGTTGTATAATAGATACTTTTGATTTGTGACTGAATGGAAGATTATAATCAACCTTGGGACATTCACTCACTCATGGAATAAAGCCACTCATTCCACTATAAATATTTATAATTTCCCCCACATTTGTTAGTATAATTAAAGAGAATGAAATTCAATGCAACAGTTGGGGGAGGGAGGGAAGTAAAACCTGTTATTTACAGTGTCCTCTAAAATTAAATGTATAGACATTAATTGCTTATTACACACACTGTTATTCAACCAGCACCACACAGAGAAAACCGAGCCAAAGAGACGAGTCTGCTGCTTAGAAACACCCTGCAATAATTTGTCCCAACCGGTCATTCAGACAAGAACAGGCACAGGGCATCTTGTTCACTTCCATCTGTGCCAGCAGCCAATCCAAGAGGCCAGGGCAGCAGCACGGTGTCATTTTACACCCCCGTGAGTGGCTCTGCAGTGTCAGGTGCCACCAGCCCGATTTAGGAGTGTTTTATACCTCTGCATCCCAAGATAAATTCAATTGGCCCCGTTATCACTATATATAAACCACCTACGAGCACCTGGCAGAAACACAAGGGCATAGAGGTAGGGAAGTGAGGGTTGTTCCAGCTCCATCCTTTGCTGCTGCTCCTCTTGGTGGGAAATAAAATAAAGAAACCAAAAAAATTCACGCATCACCTGGGTACTGAATTTGCAAAGGTAAACAAGCACCTCGCCACAAGCTCAGAAATTTAAAGTTTACACTGCAGTCCCCAAGGAGAAGCTCTGGTTTTCAAAAGGGTCAAATATTTTCACTTAGAGGTTTTTAAAGCTCCTCTTCAGTGAGAAGAAGGGAGATTTTATTCTGGTTCCATCACCTATTCATTCCTTCTTTAATAATACATGGTTCTGTTAAAAAGGGCAGAGCACTATTTTTAGACTATCCCATAACATATAAAAAAGCATCAGCTAGGGGATTTATTTTTTTTTTTTAAGCCTGGTACTGCAAAGGTTTGAGAGTCTGGAAAAATGGGGCACAGGTAGGAGTTGGTCTCAGGTTGCAGGGGAAGATTGGCAGGTTAGGTGAGAAAACACAGAAAATGTGTCTAGCTTTCTTCAACTTTTCTCAAACCTGAGATGTGCCGACAGAAAAG
>NW_005054367.1:2524467-2526388 GCF_000277835.1 Geospiza fortis
GAAAGAAAGAAAACAAAACCACTGAAGTGCTATTGCTTGGAAACCACCTTAATGAAAGCCACTGCAGAGTGTAAGATACTGAACATACCCTGACAGGGAAAACAGGCAAAGAAAATCCACACAGCCACTTCTACCTGCCCTCAGCTACAGAAATAGCTGGATAATAACAATTTCACAGCTCAAGACGTGCGCAGGATCCAACACCTCTCTGGGTCTAAAGACAGAAGGAAACCCTTCTGGAAGCATCAGCTTTGAGGCAGGAAGATCCTTCTTTACTGCTACTGCAAAGGACAAAGAGCTTATTGGAATTAAGGGATGTCTTAGTCCCTTCTCAATGAAATACTGGCTTCTTTTTATTTGCCTTGTTATAAATAGGCTTAGATTTCTTTTCTTTCTCTCCTCTCTTTTCAACATGGAAACACAGTGCAGAGATAGTTTCTAAAGGATGGTGCCTATGAAGAAACGAAAAAAAGGGGAGGAAGGGGAAGGGGAAAAAAGAAGAGACAGAGGGGAAAAAAGGGGGAGGAAAAAGAAAAAAAAATAAAAGGAAAAAAAAAGAAAAAGTACTTTTGCCTTTTAGCAGTGAAACTGGACTCCTGCCTCAGGATTTGATAAGCAAGGCTGAGTTCAACTGATAAAGCCCTGACTCCAGGCACAAATGTAGGACATTCAGACACCAGGCTCTACAGCAGGATCACATCCAAAACAATACATGTGGAAAAGGTCACTGATCCAACCTTTACTCATTAAATCCTTCCCAGAGCCTAGCAGAGTTTGCTTACTGGATATAATGGCATCCCTCAAAAATGTGTGACACCTGAGCCTTAAAGTAGATCTCTCAACCCAAAAAACAAATGCCAAGCCAGAAGCAGCTACATATGTCAAGGGACATTTTGCTGATATAAACTCAAATGCATTTTGAACCTGCTCTGTTGGATAACTGTGTCCATCCAGCACTCCAGGCCTGCCTGGATGTATTCTTGTACCATCACACAGAATGTCACTTGTTTCTTGACCACAAAAAGAGTGAGAAGCTAAAAAACAGTCACAGACTGCTTTAAGTTGGAGATGATCTCATCTTTAGAAAGCCCAGTGGCAAATGGGTAAATCAAACAAGGGAAACAAAAACAAACCAAAACCAACCCAAGCCTAAAACTTGAATTACTCTTCTCTAGCCCCAATACCTAAAAACCACCAGCCTACTGCACACTTTTCACACAGCCAAGCTGTCATGAGATTTGTATCCTAATCTCACCTTTATTCTTTTCAGGCCATCCTTTATTTTTTAAAGACATGTCAGTTCAATGGGTCCAGGCTTTATAAAGCATGAGGAGAAGGTTGTCACTCACTTCCAGTAAAGCCATGAAGTGACTCAACCATGTGCTACCTGTTTGGACCACCAAAGCTCTATGTCTGAGCATCCTGCCCTGTCAGCTGGAGCATTTGGAGGTGTCAGTGCAGTGTCTCTTCCAAGAGCTTGCCCATGTATCTACTGAGCCTCCAGTCCAGAAAAACTCTTCTTTAGGTTTCAACACCAGTATGTGTGAATGAAAAAAAGAGGGTGCTGTGGTCAGCCTAAGCTGGGAGTCCAGCTAGCGACCAAATTCATCCACCAGGGTGACAGTCAGGGGCAGGAGCTCAGCTTCCTGAATTTTTCTGTATCCTCTGACCCCTCCTCCAGCGCCAGCTGCTGCAGCACGGGGACGGGAATAGCCCCCCATTAATCACTCCTCGTTTCAGAGAGAACAAATTCTTCTGCCATGAGAAGCTACTCTGCAACCAAGAGAGCCCCACTGTGACAGTGTTCACCTGCTGAAGAGCAGGAGGAGGGAGCTGTGCCCTCTCCCCCTCCTCCCAGAGCAGCAAGGGTTCCGTACCCTAGATCCGCTTAAGGGCCACCAGGGCTCCCCACCCCCGGGGG